>NW_015151074.1:263547-264981 GCF_000732505.1 Cyprinodon variegatus | reverse complement strand
GTATGCAGATCAGGCTGAAGGTCAGGCTGCTGCTCTCTGAACTTCTGCACCCACATAGTAATGTGCAACACTACGAAAACTACATAAACTACTTGACAGGTATCATCAGACTAATTCCAACATTTCACACTTTGTGCTGAAAACAGCAGTAAAAGTTCTGAAGGTTTGTGTTTTAAAACTTCACAGATTTTCTCCATAACAGAAAAAAACTTTTTTTGTTTTATTTTATAGTATTTTTAATGAGATTAGCCAGGCATACGCTACAGCTCAAACTGTACGATGAGACCGCAGGGTTTAAAAGCTCACCATGTTTGTTCTTAAGCTGTACTGCCCGACGCTCTGGTGTGATCTACCTGCTCACACTGCACGTCCAGAAAGCACATGTAGGACTCGCAGAGAAATGGTGCTGGTCGGACTCGTCGGTCTGGAAGAAGACGCACTTGCGCAGTACACGAGGTTCTGGTAAATCGGCTCGTAGTTCTGCTTCAACAGCAGGATTTACCCACCAACACCTCAGGAGGACCCACTGAATTTCAAACTTGTTGGATTTTCTCCCGACCGTACGATTCCTGATGGGGAGGAGGTCGTTAGAGGCCGATCGCCCCTCGTTACCCTCTGTGCACTACGCCACACAGGATCAGGCTGACAGTCGGCCCGATTGGAAAATTCTCGCACGACTGGAAAGTCGTCCCGAAAAGCTTAAAAAATCGCATTGTAAACCCAGCTTAAGACTGGCTTAAGTATAACACAAAATAAAAATAAACCAAAGATCAACAAAACAGAAATACTAAGATAGTGAAACTGAGAAATAAAAACTGATAGTCCCAAAAGGGGAGAACCACAACCCCCCCAGCCCAAGACAGTATCACAAGTCCCTCCAACCGAGGTATGCCTTTGCCCCCCACGGTGCTTTGAGGGCACGCCAACATTCCCAGGACTTTCTCTTCCTCTTTGGGGACTGATTGCTCCTCAGTTCACATGACTGTTTCGGATGCTGACTGGAGGTCGGAGCCTAAATAACAAAGGAAGTCCTTTCCTTGAGATGTACCTGACTGGAACAAAAGAACTCCCCTGCTCTGGGCCTGCCATGCTTAGCTGCTAACACTGGATATGTCAGATACCCAGCTTTGTAATGAGGAGCAGAGGTACAGGTCTGGCACAAGCCAGGGAGACTTTTTAGCTAAATAATCTGTTTCTTTGACGACTTTTGATCATTTCCTGTGTTTACTGTTGCATGAAGACAAGCTACCAAAATCAACCGCATAGTATGCCATGCTAACATAACTGATGTTCATGTGTTTTTTTATATGCTCATTACATTTAGATGACCAAATTATGACTCAAAGTTTTCTATCTAAGGAAAACCAGCCGATTGCATCGACGCATTTACTCTTCAGCAATCCCTCACACTCAGCATGTTTGTAGCGACAGTGG
>NW_015151074.1:259195-260836 GCF_000732505.1 Cyprinodon variegatus | reverse complement strand
GCAGTCTGTCAGTTTTTTAACTAAAGGCTTTTATCCCTCTATCGTTCTTGCCTGAATACTGAATCCTGAAACTTTCCATTACCAGTAGTGAAATGAAATACTCCTCACTGATAAAATCGAGACAGTTTAATTAACCAAACTTTTCTCAAATGGTGACCTTTGCTTTGGGTGAATGCTAAAGGTTGTTTATTCACAGAGATAAACTTCAGCTGCATCCAGCCTCCCTGTGCAGCTGTGGGGTTTTTGGGGTTTTAGAAATAAATGTTAAAGCTGCGACCTTCTGAATGATCTGCATGGTACCTTTACACTGTGGTTTGAGTTTTCTGATTATTTCCTAAAAGGGATTGCTGATTATTTAAGGTAAATAAGCAGGATTAGAGTTAGTCTGAAGCACGGCGCGGTACGGGTCTGTGAGGACTTCCTGATGCGGCGTCAGCCTCCTCCTCAAACTAACTGGAGAAAGTTTTTTTTCTCTCTGAATGGATCCAGGTGTTGCTCACCTTTACATTCATTTTCATAAAAAGGAGTCTCAGCGCTGCAGGAAGGACGCCGTCTTCATCCACCTTCGGTCAGCTCATCAGTGACGTTAAGTTGTCCTCCATCTTGTGCGAGCGTGAGTAAACCTTTACATCTGCTCTTGGCTCGGCTCTCTGCGCTACCTTTGTTAATTTCCTTTTAAACGGATAAGTTATGGATGGGAATCAAAGCCCAATCGGAGACAAACGATCATAATTAAGCACTCAGGCAGCCATCGCAATAATCGCTGCGTGTTAAATGGCGGGCCTAAACAGAATCCCATTACCACCGATGACCTCCAGACTGACACTTATGTGTAATAACGGCCCCTGGAGAGGAGGGATGACTTAATAAACATGCGACCCTGTGGCCAGGTTTGTCACAGATATGTCCTTTAACTACACAGACACTCTCTAATTGGTTTGGTGAGAGCGCCGCTCCCTGTAATTACCCACCAAAAGCAGGCGTGGGGCGTGCAGGCAGAGGTGTGGAGGTCCGGGCCGATGGGAGCACTCACTGTCCTTCAGTACGCACCTGAGGAGGGGGGACACAGATAGATCTCCCTCATGTCCCCCATGGGGAGAGTGTGATGGCTTAAAAGCAAGGCAGAGACATTGACCAAGGGACGAGAGATGGAGGGAGTTATGGAGCAGGAGGAGGCTGGGGATAGAGGACGGGGGGGGGGGAGGACGGCTGCTGTCAGCAGTCTGACAGCGGCGCTTTGATCAAGGACGACCACGGAGGCAGAGGAAGAGTCCTGTTATCTGGCTGCTTCCTGTCCTCATGGAGTCTGTCCTTTGGACAAGGACAAACCTTCTAAACGCAGAAAAGATGTTTCAGACTTCAACTTTCTTCATGTTAAAGCTGCAGGCAGCGGCTCAGTGCGGCAGACATTTTCAACCAGCTTTTAGTTTGTCGGCTAAATGTTCAGATTTAAGGTGAGCCTTTGCAGAAATATATAGGTTTAAAACCAGAGAAGAAGACTTAACTTTAGAGACGCTGCTGTAGTCGCTGGTGGGCAGAGTTAGAGGCGTATCATTGCGGTGGCATCGCTGCAGACACAGGGTTCCTACAGCATAAGGCGAGTTAAATTCAAGACTTTTTAATGCCACTTGAAATAAAAAT
>NW_015151074.1:256505-257783 GCF_000732505.1 Cyprinodon variegatus | reverse complement strand
TTTCCAGACAAAAAGTTAATGGTGCATCTCCCAAATGTCCCGGCCGCAACAACGCTTTATTGGTTCCGCTATCGGGACGGAACCAATAATGGAGAGCTGTTATTTTTTTTTATTATAAAAAAAAAATTGGCAATTTTAACGTTTTATTTATATTTAAAAAATAAATTGTAATAAAAATAATCCCATTTATGATGTTTTAAAAATTAAGACCTACAGAAGACTGATTTAAGACATTTTAATACCAATTAAGGCCTTAATTTTATTTTAAAGAATTCAATGCTTTTTAAGACTTTTTAAGGACCCGCGGGAACCCTGGGACAGGAAGCAGCGTCATTCTGCTGTGTTCTTTCCTAACAGAGGTGGCTCTCGTGGTTTGGCTTCATTACCATCTCAAAAACATTTTCTAAACTGTTGCCATGGTGATGGAATAGCATTGTTACTTTATTAATCTGGACTCTCAGTCATTAAGCGTGTAAAGGTTGGAAAAAGAAATGGAAAAAAAATGGAGGAAAAGGAGGGAAACTTTCCTGGAATTTCCCCAAAAACAATTCATATTCCATCTTTAGACCTTCCATGGCTTTCAGAGGTAAACAGAAGACAACTCAGATAAAGACTGAAACCCCGCCTCAGTAAAGAACGAGGCGCCATGATGTCACCAAATTTATGAAAAAACCTGCCTGCCTAGAATGAAGCTGGCTATAGAGGGGCCACAGGGGGACATTTTGGGAGAAAAATGGCAGAATTACTTCCCCACAAGCACTTTATGCCGGACACACTGTACTGGCCGGTGTTCTGTCAGATCAGCATACCCCGTCAGACCAGCATACCCATAGTCAGTACTCGTTTATGTCAGAGTCTTGGTCTGTTTGTTCCTGTTTTTCTTGGTTTTCCATTTGTTGTCCTCTGCTGCCCTCTTGTGTCCTCCCTTGCTCTGTTTTTCTGTCCTGCCTGCACCTGTTTTCAATCCCCTCGTCAGCCCTCTCTTTGTCTCTGTCCCGTTTAAAAGCCCTCCCTCTTCAGTTCCTGTTTGCTGGATCCTCGTCTAACTTCTGTCTGTGTTCCTTGTCTCTCCCTGGCTTCTAGTTTTTGTTTTCTCCTGATGTCTCCTTGGTTCAGGTGCGTTAGTAGTTTTCTGTTGGACTCTGATTCCTGCCCTTGGATCTGTGAACTTAAATAAACCGACTTTAATTCACCTCTGCCAACTGGTCTCTGCATTTGGGTCCTCCAAACAAACACTGTTTCATGACAGTTTATCCCTTTAGTTTTGTATGAAAAACA
>NW_015151074.1:251956-254884 GCF_000732505.1 Cyprinodon variegatus | reverse complement strand
GTGTTTTAAGGGTTCTAGATTATAGAGACCTGCTTTATATGACCGCCTCAGAGGAAAGTCTGCTATAGACCGACTCTTTCTCTGATTATTTCTTTCACTAAGCAGTATTCTGGTGTGGGATGGCCTTCTATGTCCACCAGGAGGCAGGGGCATTGCTGCGTGTCGGTCTGCTGCTTTCCCTGCTCCATCTGTCTCCACAGAACTTGTAAAAGTCTGCTCCATCTAAAAGGCATAAAAACCGGAAAACCAACTGATTTTATCACACTAAACACTTTTTAATCCAGACTTTTGAAATGGAATCTTAGTTTTTCAGTCAGAAATCCCTTAAAAAAGATTCTCTATCTCAATCTATGCTGGTAAAATAAAGACTGGATGAAAATAATAGAATTACATGTCAACGCAAGGTCAGTAAAATGTCAACCTTTTTCTTGAGCAAGACAATTTACATTTAAAATAATAAAAAAAACAATTGCATTGTCTTATTCCAAGTGCATAGTATCTAATTATCTTGATTTAAGAGTAAAATACTCATCAATTGGTAAATCATCTTAATTACCTGCTCAAATTAAGGGAAATTACACTTGATTTAAGACATTTTTACTTATTTCTAGATCGTTTCTGCAGTGTGAACTTCATTGATAACAGAGGAAAAATTAGTGCAAGAAACTTAGAAAGTGCACATTTTCTTAAAGGGTTTGCACACTGGAAAAAATTGAAAGATAGATAAGAAGTTTTTTCTTAAAATAAGGGCATTTTTTCTTGGATTGAGGAGATAAAAGATACATTTTGCCAATGGAACAAGACAATTTACGCTTAAGATAAGAAAACACAATTGCATTGTTTTATTTCAAGTGCATATCATCTAATTATCTTATTTTAAGAGTAAAAACACTCATTCCATTGGCAAACTATCTCATTATCTTGCTCAAATTAAGGATAAATACACTAAATTTAAGAATTTTTTTAGTTATTTCAAGATTATTTTTCCAGCTTTGATATGAAACAAACAGAGAAAGATATTTATTAATTTCCTATTTCAGAAGAGAAAATGTTTGATCTGGTATTTTGTCTTTTTTTATGCATGTTTAAAGAGGAACACAACTGAACCAGAGAGGCTGGAAGAGTCACAGAGAAAAGCAATAATAATAATAATAATAATCCTAATGTGGTCTAGAAGGACGGTTCCAGATCCGCTCACTGCTTCTGCAAACTGGCTGCATTCTCTCCCAGTCTGGAACTGGTGTCTCTCTGTGTTGTTGCAGCTCTTGTTGGACCGAACGTCTGATTCGGTTCAGCGCTAAGAAGAAACTGTGTGTGTGGTAATGTTAGCTTTAATGTTATGTTTGGTTGGCTGGAGGGCCTTTGATGACGGGCTTAATGAGAGGTCTGAGGGAGCAGCACAGCAGGGTGACGGAGGAGACCTCCCACATCAAACGGCCTCCCCCCCTCCTCCCCACCATCCCTGAAGACCCGCACTGGTTTCCAGAGGAGGCAGGGATGGAAAACGATAAGAGTCTCACAGATTCTGATGCAGTGATTCTGAAAACGGAGGCTTTTTCCCGATCAGATGGTTTTATTGCGTCCAGATCTCAGCCTGACGGAAGAAAACATGGAAAAAAGCTTCCATGTCAGAACGGAAAAGACCCGTTAAAAACTAAAACTTCTGGAAAATTCACTCGTTTTGTTGAATGCAAACAGTATTTAGGAAGTTAAAACTTAACAAGGCTCTAAAATACTTTAAAATAAATTTACTGTTCTTTATTTAAGCAACAATGACATAAAATTAAAAAAAGAACTTATGACAGCCTTGAATTTACCAAAAAAAAAGAAGAAATAGTTTTATACAAATTCATCATTTTTACTGTTTTAAATCATTTTTAATAGTATTAGAAAATCAAAACTACTTTAGAACATTTTTATTTAATGGGTTCATTTATTTAATTTTAATCTTGAAACCAACTGAGCTCAGATTTAATGAAAACCTTCCTTTTATTATCGCTGATTTTATTCCAACAGCTTCACATCTAATGTTTCTGTATCTATCAGGCTAAAGAGAAGCTAACGCTGACCTTTGACCCCATCCAACCTGCACACACTGACCTGTGGGAGGAGGTGGGTTAGAACATAAACAGAAACTAAAGTTCTGCTTTAAGCTGCACTAATAATCCATCCTTTTAATGACAGATAAGAAGGACCAACCTGTCATCGTTTTAACCCAAATATTAAAAGACTTTCCAATCATCGCTGTTTATGTTTAATTGATTACCAATTGTTTAGTATTTTTCATTATTTCTTTATTTAGTAATCTCCCCTCTAAGGACTTTTCTGTCAAGTCATTAAAGCAGTAAAATTACTCAACAGGGAATCTGGTTTCAGTTGATTTAATAAACCATTTTTCTTCTATTTTTATTGGTTATTATTGGATTCTAAGCCTGGAATCAGAGGATTAAACATGGAGCTCGGTTTTACAAACTTAAGTTTAGTAGAAACGGCCTTAAAAGGGAAAATAATTAGACATAATCTCAATGTGGTTTAAAACTACAGCTTCATTAAAGGCGTAAGAACTAACCCCGCGTTAGCCTGTGCTGCTGCTGCAGGCCTGTGGGCCGCCCAGCTGCAGCGCTGATGGGACTAAAGCAGGTAAAGCTAACTGATGGATGCTATCCTCATGTTGATGAACACTGAAGCGGTTTTCCATGCAGACCTGCTGCTGGTGCAGAATGTCCAACTGACTGACTCATTAACATCATCCGAAAAGTCAGAAATAGTGTTGAGTTCCAGGCTTTATAAAGACAGAGACATAGACAGGTATGGGGCATTGCAGGCTAACAAAGAAGCCAAACGACCCCCATTCCAAAGGGGGGGACCCGTTCATCCGTTTCTATTTGCATGTTTTCTAAACTAAAACCAGGCTTTGTTGGGCTGCTG
>NW_015151074.1:251102-251929 GCF_000732505.1 Cyprinodon variegatus | reverse complement strand
ATTTCTGACATTTGGAATTAAAAAAGATTCTGGATGGAAGAGAAACGTCTTCAAACTTGGAAACAAAGTCCAGTGGATTGATTTAAACTTTTTTGGGATCAGAAGTTGCTTTATAAAAACTCAAAGACATCAAAACGAAACGAGGAGATGAGAACCGCAGGATTAAATACTTTCAAACAGTTTTATATTTCCTGCAAAATTGAACTTAAAACAAGCAAAATGTTGATAACATGTTTGATTTTATATATCAAGGATTTTCAACATTTTCCAGGCCAAGGACCCCAAACTAATTATCAGATGGAGCGGGGACCCCCTAATTATGTATGTGGTTTTAAATCAAACTGGTCCTATAGTCACTCTATTACAGATGGAGTAATGTAACTAAAGTAATCCCTCCCTGGGAGTATTTCTGATTCCTGGTTGATGAGACAGGTGTTGTGAATTAAACGGTGCCCAGCGTGAAAGAGCTCCTGTGTGTCGCTGAATGTCTCAGGTTGTGTGGAGGGTTGGAGGATCTAAATGCAGAGAGGAGGAGGCACAGATGATTGAATGATTAAATGACAGTCCAAGGGGAACAGAGGCAAAAATATAAAACAAAAAAATACTGAAAACCAAACAAAATCGTCAGGGAAACCACTCCAGGAAAGCAAGAGACTAGAAAGCAACAAAACAATGTCTACAACACAAGAACGCAGCACTGAGTGCGCACTTTCATCTGGTTTGGTCTGCCGCGGTTTCCGTAGACTCGTGAACGCGCTTTCAGGAAATCCTATACACTACTGTTTATGCTCTAAAAACATTCTAAATGACTTCGTTTCGAGTAAATT
>NW_015151074.1:248162-249836 GCF_000732505.1 Cyprinodon variegatus | reverse complement strand
CAGACAGCAAGAAGCCTCCCAGATCTCCAGATGCATTTGAGATATCAAAAAAGTACTCCAGAGTGTTGTTCAGCATGGGGGGGAGTAGAAAATGAAGGCTAATCATGTTTTGGGTGTACTATTCCTTTAAGCCCTGCACTCTGATAAGAAGGATGATCTTTACCTGTGTAGGATCCCCGCTTCTCTACAAAGATCCTCTATGCTAGAGAGACATATAACTCACACACACACAGGAACCCTGACAGAATGTGAGCATTGATGACTGAAAGACATCTTTTGCCTCCATTTATCTGTTTACTACAGTCTGTTGAATTCATGTTAATGTGGATTTAAAGACATTTCAATTAGTAGAAAAAAAAAAACTTTAGCGACCCCCATGCAGTACCTCTGTGGACCCCCTAAGGGTCGCGGACCCCCTGTTGAAGACCTCCCTTATATATGATTATATCCTCGTCTGCCGGGGATATAAGAATGTTTCCCTTAAATTAACAAAAAACATCAATTATCATTTCATTTCTTAATATTATATCATGAATGAATAAAAATGTTATTTCATATAAATAAAATGAAAAAGCAATAATATATCATAAAAATATTTATAAGACCCACAAGAAAAAAATAATGACATCATTAATCTTGTTTAATAGTCAAATAATAGCTATAAACATTTTAGGGGCCAAAATATTAGTTTAATTTGCAGATCATTTACTGACCTGTTCATATGAAATGAAAATAATGTTTGCTTATTTTTATAATTTACAGATTTTGTCTGAATCTGTTTGATCTTTCTGTCTGTTGAATTGAAAGAGTCTGTTGGTTCATTTCAAACGGTCTCATCTTCATGAACGGACTGGAACGTGTCAAATATGATGATAAATGTTCATAAGAGCTGAATAAACCGTCAGCGCTCCACGTCACTGCAGGAAGCAAAACACAGAACATTTCATATGTGTGTTTGTGCACAAGCCTTACGAGTTGAGTGGGTTTACACAGCTTGGGAATCCCGTCCTACAGATGGCTGCTTTGTGAGGGGAACGGGCTCATGTCACGGGGAAAATATTATTGCAGCGCTGACCTCTGCTTGAAAGAGCTCTGAATGCCGATGTTTTCTGGGAGTCCTGTCGTCCTGACCTCACAAGACATTACAAGCCTCTTCAAAGTCTCTGCTCCCTCTGCTCTCTGACGCTCACACAAAAACACAGAATAATGATGGGAGGATAGCTGAAACAGACACCTGAGTCAGAGGGAACTATCAGCCTCATCCTAACTTTGATTTCAGACCACAGAGCAGCTCTCCTGAAAACCACTGCAATGTTGAAGAGAGCGTGCTGGGAGGAATACATCTAGAAAAACTATTCTACGGTGGCCCTGAAGTGCAAACTGCAACTACAAATCTAAAAGCGCAACTACATTAAGGAAATCGCAACTACATAAAGCAAAACGCAACTACATTAAGAAAAACAAATCTACATAAAGCAAAGCGCAACTACATTTTCCTTAATGTAGTTGCGCTTTTAGATTTGTAGTTGCAGTTTGCACTTCAGGGCCACCGTAGAATAGTTTTTCTAGATGTATTCCTCCCAGCACGCTCTCTTTAACATTGCAGTGGTTTTCAGGAGAGCTGCTCTGTGGTCTGAAATCAAAGTTAGGATGAGGCTGATAGTTCCCTCTGAC
>NW_015151074.1:243628-245855 GCF_000732505.1 Cyprinodon variegatus | reverse complement strand
GTCAGAGGGAACTATCAGCCTCATCCTAACTTTGATTTCAGACCACAGAGCAGCTCTCCTGAAAACCACTGCAATGTTAAAGAGAGCGTGCTGGGAGGAATACATCTAGAAAAACTATTCTACGGTGGCCCTGAAGTGCAAACTGCAACTACAAATCTAAAAGCGCAACTACATTAAGCTTAATGTAGTTGCGCTTTGCTTTATGTAGATTTGTTTTTCTTAATGTAGTTGCGTTTTGCTTTATGTAGTTGCGATTTCCTTAATGTAGTTGCGCTTTGCTTTATGTAGTTGCGATTTCCTTAATGTAGTTGCGCTTTTAGATTTGTAGTTGCAGTTTGCACTTCAGGGCCACCGTACTATTCAAAATGTTTTATGGCCACTAGACAGGAGAATAAAGAGAGAAATCCTAGATGTGATTCCTTTTTAAACGAGGCCATCTTCTATGAAGATTAGGGCTCAGGAAAGAGAAGAGCTGGTTCTGATGGGGGGCGGCTACAGGCTCAGCTCAGGCCTCCAGGAATAGAGAGGAACAGAAGAGAGATGGGAAAAGGTCACCTTCGGTTTCTCACAGCAGTGAACATGTCCGCTGGTCTCAGCAGCGATGGTCCATATGTTCCAGTATTACATGCTGCAGAGGGGGGGGGATGTTCTGGGGAACAAGGCACCAATGGGACAATTGTCCGTCCCCAAACCCTGTCAGCTCTGATCCCGACCCGGACCACGCAGAGCTTTTTGCACCAGTTGATTTCGCTGACAAGAACAGGAATGATTCCACCCAGGAAAAGCTTGGTCCCGATGGGAGAGAGTGCTACAATATCTACATTATACAGAACAGAAAGAATGAGGCTAAAAGCAGGGGCGGTCCTGGACAAGGGCCAACAGGGGCCCCTGTAGAACAGGTCCTGGCCCCTGTACCAAAGACTAAATACAAAATGAATTTATGATAATCAAATTATGACATGTACTGAAACAGAAACCGCAGCTGATAAATCCCTTAGATGAAAAATAAGGATTTTATAAATGATTTCAAAACAAAGTTGTTGCATTTTTACCTTCAATCATATTGAGATAGATCTGATCATTCCAGACCTATAAATAGCTCTTTGCTTCATTTAATCAATCAAATGATGAACTTTTGTCCCAAGGTTCGATGCCCTGAGGTATCCCCCCCCCTCCACTGACTAAAAGGATACAGATTAATCAACGACCAACAACTTAGATGGTATAAACTGCCAGGTTCAACCAGACATAGAGTTATTATCAATTAATAACTTATATAGACTGTTTTTATTGAACATCAAAGCTCAGTCAGGGAAATCTTTAAATAATCAATGACATGATTTCTGGTTATATATTATGTGTTTAACAGAAATATAAATTGAATTGATGAGGCACTTATTCTCATAAAGTTGCTCCCTTTATTTTCCTTGGTTAGTGCAGAAAGGGGGATGTTGGGGTCCAGCCTGGTTCTGCTGTGTCTCCTGTCATCCAGCAGGTGGCGCCAGCAGGCACGGGTGGCCGGGCAGCTACAGGTGCTCTTCATCAGATCATCAACACAGAAGCACAGCAAACAGTTCAGCCTGCTTCTGTTTGCCAGAGGTTTAATCAGCAGCTCCTACCAAGATCCTCAAACTCTGGATTCTATTCATTTTCTGCCTCAGAGCTCACCTGCAACCTCCTTCTGCTTCCAAGCCTGAACTTAGCTCTACCTGCATCTTAGCTTCACGGTGGAGCTCCTCCTCCACAGTTCTGGATCAAACCAACTGCTCTGTTCACAGCGGAACCCCTGTCGCCATCAAGACTGGTCTGATGAAGCGGAGTGGCTCAGGGCATAGAGCGTGGAATCCTGAGGTTCTGAGTTGAAGTCCTGCTCCCACCGACTGAGCAAGACCCTTAACCCCACAATGCACTGGAAAAAATCTAGAAATAAGTACAATTTTCTTAAATTAATGTGACCAAGTGTAAAATGAAATGTAAAGAGACTTAATTAGTAGTAAAATATTTGTATATTTGCAGAAATATAAAAGCATCATTATTAGTTGTTCTAAAATCTTAT
The DNA here is from genome assembly GCF_000732505.1 of Cyprinodon variegatus. Taxonomy (NCBI): domain Eukaryota; kingdom Metazoa; phylum Chordata; class Actinopteri; order Cyprinodontiformes; family Cyprinodontidae; genus Cyprinodon; species Cyprinodon variegatus. The sequence continues at coordinate 243,799 of NW_015151074.1, read as the reverse complement.
ATAAAAATATAATATGTGGCAAAACAGTTGATTGATGGGCTGCATCTAAAACAGGACAAGTATTAAATTGGCTGAATTGGGGTTGTGCAAATAGCAATAATAATTAAAGCCACAAGTGGCATTGGGCGGCCCTCGCAGCTCGCACCGCCTGGTATGTTGCGACCGCGGGAA
>NW_015151074.1:240489-242666 GCF_000732505.1 Cyprinodon variegatus | reverse complement strand
ATTATTATTATTATTATTATTATTATTATTATTATTATTATTATTATTATTATTATTATTATTATTATTATTATTATTATTTATCAAAGCAAACATTTTCTTCAACCACAGCCAAAATCATTGCCATCTTTCTCCTCCTGATCTCAAGCAAAGTGTCATGATCTGGGCTGTTTGCTCTCCCTTAATTGGTCATTTCTTTCACCTGTCGTTCTCACTTCCTGCCGCAATTATCATTCATTCCTCTCACCTGTTCCTTTGGTTTATATTCTGTTCAGCCTGACCATCCGGGGCCAGCAGAGCGTGGATGGAAGGGTGTTGGTAGGAGCTGGCTCAGAGGAGAGAGAAATTGGCGGGAGATTTGAAGAAAGTTATTTGGACGAAGCAGGTTGCAACCAGCTGTACCGTGAGTGAAGCAATGGGCCGTAGTTCTGATGGGGATTATGAGGATGACTGGCCTAAGTCAATCCAAAACGGCACACTGCAAAAACAATCTAGAAATAAGTCAAAATGTCCTAAATAAATAACATTTACCCTTAATTTGAGCAGAAAAGTAAGATGATTTCCCAATGGAATGAGGATTTTTACTCTCAGAATAAGGAAATTAGATAATATACACTTGAAATAAGATAATGAAACAGTGTTTTTCTTATTTTAAATGTAAATTGTCTTATTCCAATGGCAAATAGTTCCACTTATCTCCTCAATTCAACAAAAATCCCACTTGTTTTAGGAAGAAATGAATTATCTAGATTAAGATTTTTTTTCCAGTGCAAGAAAGAAATCATGGTTGGAAGGTAAAATTCTAAAAAGATTCAAGCTAAAGTTGATGATAGCTGTAGCCATGAGGAAAGAAAACAGGAAGGATGGAAAGCTATAATTACGCTTAGCAGCGACAAGGGACATTTTCATCCTGTTCAAATCACTAAAGCAATAGAAAAGGAAATAGGAAACGATTAAATATGCTAAACTGTTAAATAACAGAAGAATCTTGATCTCAGCAGTAAGTAAAAAAACAGCAAAAAATGATGTTAAAAATGAAGGAGAAAAAAATGAAAGTACACATCCCTGGAATGGCAGCTAGATGAAGAGGAGTCATTTCGAACATCCCTTTAGAAATATCCATGGAAGAACTGAAGAAAGAAATAAAAGGTGGGAAAGTTACAGAGGCCAAAAGACTCCAAGCAAACAGAGATGGTATTAAAACAGATAGCAGGAAAAACAATGCCTCCAGAAGTGAAAACTGGATGGATAAACTATCAAGTTAGGGAATATATTCCTCAACCTTTAACATGCTTTAAATGCCAAAGGATGGGACACACAGTGAAACAGTGTAAATGGAGGCAAAGATGTGTAAAATGTGGGGAAAACACGAGTAAGGCAAATGCAATAAGGATGCTAAACTAAAATGCTGTAATTGTGGGGAGAGCATAGTGCTGCTAATGTGAGGTTCAGAAACAAGCTAAAGAAGGGCAGAAATATAAAATGTTAAACAAAGTGCGTTATGCAGAGGCTGTAGGAAACGTTGGTGCCATGGAACAAAACACAATATGAATTAAATGATGGAAGGAGGCAGGAAGAAGGAGTACCCAGAGAATACACACAAGGAGAGAAAGAACACAGGTTCCACTGCAGACATGTAGCCATGAGGGCATCATGGAAGATAGTTCAATGATTGCAGAAAATAAGGCCTTTCATATGCAAAGTCATCAAAGTCACATCATGTTTCAGTGGTAGAAGCTTCTAGATATCAAAGGCATTAAAGCTGAAGATATTCATGCAATGCTGAGTATCAATAACGATGGAGGGTCTAATTAAACTTAGAACCGTACTACAATTCTTACAATGGAATGCTAGAAGTTTGATTGCAAACGGACAAGAGCTTAAAAAGTATTTAATAGATTCCAAAGTTAAACCTGATGTTATTTGTGTACGAGAAACACGACTAAAAATAAATTCAACAGAAATAGAATGTGTAATAATTGAAGTATATAAAACAGATAAAAAAGTAACAGTAATAAATAGGGATGCACGATATTGGGATTTTGGCCGATATGCCGATATTTTAAAACTCATGTAGCCGATAACCGATATCGATACCGATGTTAAAGCTGGACAAAAATAAGTAGTCATTGAAAATAGCAGTTTTGTTAACCATTTCTGAATATTTGAAAAATAAT
>NW_015151074.1:236477-237894 GCF_000732505.1 Cyprinodon variegatus | reverse complement strand
ATAATAATCATAGACAGAATGTGGAGAAGGTACTGGTTGAAAATAGAGATTTATTTATTCACAAAGACGAGGAGGAAAATGAATCAGATGTAGAAATCATTATGAAGTAAAAATTGTGTTAAAGGGTATCAGAAATAACAGGAGAAGATAAGTTATATGATGCTTCAGAAATGACCTGAGAAAGTGGATGAAATTACATTTATTTAATAAAATTTGGAAAGAAGGTAAAATGCCAAAAAGGTGGAAAAGTGTGTTAATATTACCATTTAATAAGCCTGGGAAAAATCCTAACAATGGTGGAAATTATAGACCTATTGCCCTAACATCGTATTTATGTAAATGGATGGAAAAGATATTAGTAAGAAGACTAAAAGAAACCAGGAATATCTGCAGCATATCAAAGTGGGTTTAGAAAAAGACGTTCTACCATAGACGCTGAAAGTTAGTAATGAGATGGAAAAAGCATTTAAATGAAAGAAATAATGAACATTGTTTTATTAGATATAGAAAAGGCTCATGATTCAATGTGGCGGGAAGGATTATTAAATTAAATTAAATATGATGGGAATTAGAGGTAGATTTTATAATTGGGTTCTAGATTTTCTAACAGAAGAATTAGAGTTAAAGTAGGATCTAAAGTCTCAGAACAATTTGAAATAAATAATGGAATTCCACAAGGAAGTGTTATCAGTCCAGTATTATTTAATGTATTGATTAATGATATCTTTATGGAATTAGATAGAAGTGATGGATCAGCTTTATATGCTGATGATGGAGCCGTTTGGACAAGATTCCAAAATAGTAAGAAATAGATCATTCAAACTGAAAACTCAAGAAAGAAAATTAAATAGAACCAAAAAGTGCAGAGTCATGACAAAATCTGCAAAATCACTGAAATATGACTGAATAGAAAAGTATGCACCATTAATTTCAACAATTATTAGATGAACATAGATCAGAACTAAATGTAAAAATCTCTACGTCCCAAAGCCTAAGAAATACAGAAAACCTCTACGTCTAAATGCTAAATTCTCTGTGTAACTGGACTGTTTAACAGAAAGTGTTGCAAAGCAGGAAGCTCTGTGCTTTTAAATTAGCTTCACGTCATTCTGCTCAAATCAAAGGAGCAGAATAATATTCTTTATTTGAATATATTTCAGTATTCTTCATTTCTCCTTATGGTTAAGCAAAAAACAGACTTTATTTATTATCGTCATTGACATGTTAAAGTATATCATGGAAATCTCATCACTGCTAAAAGTACAAAACAGTTAAAGAAAAAAGATTCAGATTATGCTTGAAACAAGAAGCGTAATCTGAATTTTAAGCATTGGTGTAACTGGGGGAACATGGGTGCAGTAAAGGTAACGGGTAGCAGCTGGTCAGCCATGAATTGACTTAACCTCTGTCACTCAGA
>NW_015151074.1:229032-234512 GCF_000732505.1 Cyprinodon variegatus | reverse complement strand
GTCTCTGAGGGTTTTCTAATAACTTGCTCTGGATACCTCTGACAGTGGGAGCTTTGAAAAGACACAAACATTGTCCTGTTTTCTCTACATTCTGCTCATTTTACTTCTTCATCTGATATTAACATGGAATCACCAGTCAGCTGCTTGATTGATGATGGTTCTTCTGCAGCAGATCTCCTGTTCTTTCCTCGGGAATCTCTGGACTCTTTGCCATCATCCGTACCTTATGTGTAAACCTTTGCAGAAGCATCAACTAATGAAACACATTGGAGACTGGAGACCAGTGGTAATTTCATCAGCTTTTTTAAATTTAGGCTGAGTCTTAGTCACAATGAAAAAAAAACTATTTTAGTCTTAGTCATATTTAGTCATTGCCTTCCCGATTTAATTTTACTCTTAGTCTAAATGACGAAAATCTATTTTAGTCTTAGTAAAATTTTAGTCATTTTAGTCAATGCTGTAAATAATAGAACTTCTCCACACACTGCTTTTGTTAACATATATCCCACTGCTCACATTGAACCTTTTGTCGGCTTGTTTCATCATATCCACAAAGTCTTCATCCTCCATGGTCCTTGCAGGCAGGCCAGAACGCCCAGTCCACTTTGCCATTGAGTTCTCCAGGGCTTTCTAGCACTGAGGAACTGCACAGGGAGACTATAAAAAATATAACCGCAGATGTCTGGGGGACAGTGATTCACCTACATGAAGGTGTATGAATGCTGGCGTACCATAAAGAATAAATGATGAACAGTTTAGTTTGTGCCTTCAAGTCGTTGCCCATAGGAAGACGTTACTGGATATAACCTAACGGAATATCTTCAGAACGGCTCCAAATGACACTAAACTCAGATGGGTGAGTAGAACATGATGGAATAACGGGAAATGAAGGATCAATGGAAAAAAACCGGCGTTACCCTGTAAGGAAGTCGGCATGCTGCTGGGACAGGTTCTCTGGATACTCTGGTAAAGTTCAGCTTGAGCCCAGAAGACGGAGTGAAGTCCGCAGGGATTGTTTCTCCGGATAATCCGAAGGCAGCATCGATGTCACGGTCTTAGTTCTGTTCAAGTTTTCTTTTTAGTTTTCAGTTTCACTCTGATGTTTTTCTTTGTTGTCTAGTTGAATTGGTTTGGTTCCTATTTTGTGGTGTTTTCTGGATGTATTTGAGCTCTTAGGTAGATCTTGATTGCCCTTTGTTGCCCCATTTGTTTTGGTCTCCTTCTCCCTAGCTCCTTTCTAGACCCCTCTGTTCACACCTGCTCCTAATCAACTCATTAGTCCTGTCTTTGTTGTGTCTCCTATATAGTCTCCCTGTGCAGTTCCTCACTGCTGGTTCCTCGTCTTTGCCTGGCTCCCCATGTATCTTTTCCAGTTTTTTCTGTATTTGTTATGTTGGTTTTTTGTATTCCTGCCTCAGTTCCCTATACTTCATTAAATTTACAAAACTCACCTCTGCCTCCTCACCTCTGCATTTGGGTCCTCAAAACCTCAACTTGACCCTGCCAGTCTAAGCAGGAACAGGTTTCCAGGCCATAGGATCAGCGGTCCGAAGAGGAGCCTGAGTGATTTCCAAGCTGGGGTTAAAACACAGGTCCAAGGCCGTTAGCGGGCTGGATCCAGGTAATGGTCCAAAAACAGATCAGACAACAGAGCAGAACAGGGGCAACCAAAACTCAGAAGTCCAGGTACAGAAACTAGTCAGGATCAGGTAATCAAAAACATACAGATAGCCAGAAAACTCTCACATCTGGCTCAAATAATCTGAAACCGATGGTTGGAAACAGGTGGCTTTAATAGGAAGCAGGAACAGGTGAATCTGATGAATGAAAATGAGCGCGGGGCGGAGCTAAGCAGATAGGAGAAAGGAGCCAAATCCAGCTATTGGTGCCAAGATCATGACGCCTGATGCAGCTTGTTCTAAAACTGTGATTCTAACAGGCTATAAAGCAGGAAAATCTTCATTAAAACCCAAACAGAGCATCATCATGGCAGCATTAAAGCTGGACTGGTGGGAAAGAGGAAGCGTCTGAGTCTGGATTAAGACTTTCTAATCAGATTCACATTAGAATTCATCTCTCCTTCAGGCCTCATTGTTGGGAGCCCCCCCCCCCCGAACTCAAAGGGAGTTCCCTCTGCGATGAATGTTAACCAGCCGCGGGAGGAGTGTGAGCCAAGCGCGGCTGTGTTGTTTCGGCCCACTCAGGCAGATCAGCGTTTGACTGAGAAGGTTTTAATAGCTCTCTGGAGCGCCTCCATAAATAGCTGGGCTCTGGCCATTATTTGCCCCTGTTTCCTTTCTTTTGAGAGGGAGACCATTGTGTGCCATGTTACCAAGCCAAGGCAATCACTTTCACCGCTTTAAGCAGTTTGTTGGGTTTGAACGCTCATGATTTATCGTCTACTCTCTATTAAAATCTGTTGGTCAAATTATGGCAGAGCATCCGCTCATCAAAAGAAGTTCATCTGCCCATTAATCATCCAGGAGGGGATCTGGACTCCATTATTAGAGGAATTATTAATATTGTTTTGTTTTGGGTCTGAAGATTAAGCGATCTTTGAAGAGAGGTTTGTCAGAGAGTGCTGAGGTATAATATGATGGTGGCAGCATCATGCTGAGGTGAAGCTAAACACAGGAAACCGACCTGTTAAAGGCTGAGAGGGAGAATCTCCTGTCACAACATGATTGACACCAGTAGTACGATCGTACCATCAGCTCTCATCAACCAGATATACATCTGGTTTGCCCTCAATTTTAATTTGTAAAAAATACCTAAATTATTCAATTCTGTTTATTTCTATAGTACAAATTCACACATGTCATCTTAGACTTACACAGGTGTATTTTGTCATTTTGTATACACAAATGTAAACAAAAAGAAATTTCGTTTAGAACATCTCGACAATTTCATTTCAAAAACATTGTTATATTAAGTCACTATATCTAATTATGGAATGGAAATCATTCATGTTTTCTTGGCAGCAGTGATGTCAGACGGATCTGGAAAGGATCTTAGCATCAGAATGGGATTTTTATACCTGGTGGAAGAGGATCTGATGCTGAAGCATTATAGGGTAGCCTGATAAACCAGACTAAGTGGAGATTAAATGTGTAATTTAGTCTGACCCCAATGAATGAGACATGGGAAGAACAACCCGTTGTTTTTCAAACCATGTCTGTGCCTATCGGCCAACGCTCTGACCAATGAGAGCAGCCGACTGTGACGTAGGAAGCGCGACAGGAAGCTGGTGGGGGAGCGTAAACAACCAACCTGTCGGTAAAACGGCGAATACATCCTTCTTAAAAATGAATGAGCGTAAAGCCTCTACCTGCTCCTGTTTCAACGGAAACCCAAAGTCTAATCCTTCCAGAACTGATTCCAAAGCTGAGTCAAAGCAGATCTCTTCAATAGTTGCTGCCATCTTCCTCGTTGTGCTTTCTCCAGCGTTGTGCAGCTTTGTCGTCCCGCCCTCAAACCTCCGCCTGCTTTTCATCAAAAAAATTCAAAACACATCTCTGCGTTGTGATTGGCCCCCCAGTTTTATTACCTGGAGCATTGATGGAGGCTAGACCAACTCGCAGGGAAAAATTACTTTGGCCGCTAGTTTACTAGGCTAGCATTAGCGGCCTGATTCCTGATGTCTAGTTTATATCGTTTTAAGCGGCATATTCTGTGAAACTGTTGAGAGGAGCTGTTCTTGGCCGCTGCCTTGGAGCGCCGCCATGGTAACTCAGGGCATCTCAGGTCACTTTCCAGTTCACCAGATCATCCAGTCAGATTGATTCAAAGTTTTCTATCTAAGGAAAACCAGCTGATTGCATCGACTCATTGACTCTTCAGCAATCCCTCACACTAAGCATGCTGGTAGTGACAGTGGAGAGGAAAAACTCCCTTTGAACAGGAAGAAACCTCCAGCAGAAGTAAGTAAGTAAAGAGCTGAAGTTGATTGTATAACTTCTACAAAAGTAGAGGAATAAACATTAATACTTTGGACACCTCTATCTATTAGACTTTAAAAGTTTCATTTTCATGTAGACTAGTCTAATAAGTCAGGAGTCCTGAGTTGTAATGTTGATGACTGATTCATGCAGCATCTAGCAGCTCACACTCTATAATAATCTGGTCGTTAGCAACATTGAACACATCCCATTTATTAGTAACAGAGCTTGGTAGCTTCAGCTCTGAGAGCCGACGCTATTCTCCCTCTACTGCTTGATTCTGATGATCTTTGCAGATCCAGTTTTGTCTGACTGCATGGCGGTCTCTCTCAGCCAATCAAAAGTAAGGATATCAGGACATGCAAACAGAAAGGACACCCCACGCGACAACCAGGGTCTCTGTCCAGGGTGTACCCCTCCTCTCTGTCTAAACTTAAGCTAACAGTTAAAACTATAAAGTTAGAAAGCCTCTTTTGTAAACTAATAGAAGAAATACATAGCCAAAGCCTGAAAAGAGACAAAATTCTCACTACTCGCTCTGTTATCACCAACTGCCAAACAAATCAGCCAATAAAGTCAAACTGAGCTGCAAATGTCTCCAACAGAGTGTAAAAACTAGTTTGATGGATCCTGATCTAATGAGGACAAACATAGGAAGAAGGACAGTATTTACTGTATACAGAACCAGACAGATCCATAGGAGTTCCTGCAGCCACGCCCTCTGGTGGGGTGGGATTGTATCATCAGGAATGTAGATAAAAATAGCATAGATTCTACAACAGAAACATGTTTTGAAGCAACAGCCGTGCAATTTTTAACAAGGCAACAGAAACGGTCCAGAGGAAGAAGAAGTGATGGAATCAGCCTGTCTTTAGGATCTCTGGAGGAGGATTTGTGTAAATTATCAGATCTAATGAAGCTCTGTGAAACTGAACAAAATTACAGCTCTTAGTTTCAGAAAATCTGCTTATTTAGAAGTCTGTTTATCGCAGTTCCTGCTGTAAGATCAAAGTCCAGCTGCTTTGCTCCTCAGTGACTGCGGTGGTTCAGATCTACCCTGCATGGCTGTACGGGGACATTCCAGCCTGTCAGTGAGCAGTTGTTCTCCGACATGAGCAGGCTGTCACAGCGCCACGCCATGACTAACAATAATATTAGTCCAAATGGGTGAATGCAGTCATTAAAAGGCTATAGAGGCCCATCAGCTAACACAAACTGTGTGCTTTATGGCCGCGGCTGCAGCTAGCATGTTAATGAGGTGTTGCAGCCTGGCCTGGTACCTGGTACCTTACAGGAACGCTGAGCTGCGGGTTGCTATGGGAGACGGGAATGTGTGCCTGATGGTTCCCAAAGAGAACCGCTTCAAAGCCTTCAGTGATAGAACGTCAGCAGGAATATGGAAGGAAAACCGTTAGAGCTGTTTATCCTCACCTTTAGTTAACATAACAGACTATCTAACTAGTTACAACATGGTTAGGACTATCTAACTATTTAAAACTGGGTCATGACTATCTAATTAGTTAGGAGATGTTTAGGACTATC
>NW_015151074.1:226036-227543 GCF_000732505.1 Cyprinodon variegatus | reverse complement strand
TTGGCTAGGACCATCTAACTAGTTAAGGTTTAGTTAGGACTATCTAACTAGTTAGGACTTGGCTAGGACCATATAACCAGTTAGGATTTAATTAGAACCATCTAACTAGTTAAGACTTGGCTAGGACCATATAACCAGTTAGGATTTAATTAGGACCATCTAACTAGTTAAGACTTGGCTAGGACCATATAACCAGTTAGGTTGTAGTTAGGACCATCTAACTAGTTAGGATTTGGTTAGTACTATCAAACTAGTTGAGGCAAAGTTAGAACTATCTAAGTAGATAGGAAACACACCCTCAGTTTCAGGTCCTCTTGGTTTATGGTTTAGTTTTTTCTGCACTAATCATTCACTCAGTCTCCCAGTTTTCTCTCATCCTCAGCTGTTCCAGGCCTGATATTCATTCTCCTTCCCTTCCTCTGTATATAAGCTCCTTGGTTGTTGCTGTTTATGATCGCCTCCTTCTGTGACTCGGTCCAAGCTCCGTGTACCACTCACCTTTTCCATGGTCCGGAGATTTACCTCCATTCAACAGACCAGGTCTGAGCCACAGACATTAACACGGTTAGTCTACCAGGCAAAGATACGCCTTTGTCAGTACCTTTCCCTTTGTCGGGTAACTTAACAATGTTTAGCAGTTTATGCTTTATTCTATTTCATAGGTTGTATTAAATAAATTGTGAATTTGAATGTGCCCTGAAATCAACAGGTTGACGGTTCAAGCCTTGGCTATGGTTTTCAGTGTCGTTGTGTCCTTGGGCAAGACACTTCACCCACATTGTCTACTGATGGTGGTCAGAGGGCCCGGTGGCGCCAGTGTACGGTAGCCTCCCTGTCAGTGAGTCCCAGGGCAGCTGTGGCTAAAATATAGTTCACCATCATCATTGTGCGAGTGAAAAAGTGAATGAGGTGTAAAGTTCTTTGGTCAGGTCTCCTGACTTAAAAAGCACTATATAAGTCGAGGCCATTTACCATGACTGTCCTCCCCATATGATCAGATGCTAATGTTCAGGCACACACTGGCTAGAGGAAACAAAAGCAGGAAAATGGGATTTTCACTGTGGCTTCATGTTTAAGTAGCATCTAAGGATATTTGCAGGCAGCATAGGATCAGCTTTAATGAGAGCTGCTGCAGCTGTTAGAGGAGACATTCAGTGAGCTGTAAAATGATTTGATGTATTCATGGTGCTATTACTGGAGTCAAATAAAAGCTCACTGTGAAAACATGGTGTAAAACTGTCTGTTTTATTGGAACAAGTGTTGCCATTATGTTGAGGGACGGTATTACTGTATGCTGCCTGTAAAACTGATGTGCTGATGTGCAGACAGCCTACTCCTCCACCATGCCTTTGCTCCTCCATCCTGCCTTTGCTCCTCCACCATGCCTTTGCTCCTCCACCATGCCTTTGCTCCTCCACCCTGCCTTTGCTCCTCCACCATGCCTTTGCTCCTCCACCATGCCTTTGCTCCTCCACCCTGCCTTTGCTCCTCCACCATGCCTTTGCTC
>NW_015151074.1:218759-226026 GCF_000732505.1 Cyprinodon variegatus | reverse complement strand
CCTGCAGAGGGTGTAGAGCTGGTCCACTGTTCCACGGCCAGGACGAAAACCACACTGCCTTCGTCCTCTGTAAATATAATACCTAATATAGCCAAAGCTTAATGCCATACTTTTAGAGTAATTTTAACTGTAAAACCAAAGATATAGTACATTTTAGGAGACATGACAGAGATTTCTAATGATACTGCCACCTTTGGTCAAAACACAGAACAGCAGAACTCTTCTACCCGTCCTCTTGATAAGTTTATTTTTACTATTTTCAGTCTAAGTTTGGTTGGATGCCATCATTACTAGAGACACATACACACTGAAAACCCTGGTTTTCCAGAACCGGGTCAACCGGTTAACATTCGGCTTTTGGTTTTTTTCCCATTTGACCAAAAAGCTGGATGTAACCCCCTGCTGGCAAGCTGCATGGCCACTGTGATGACGACATCACGCTGGGTTAGTGTTGCTGATGTCGACGGAAATCGGCAAAGTAAATAATGGAGAGCAACGTGGAGCCAGAGTGTTCTTGAATGGTGCCTGAAACCTGGCGACGAATCTCCTTTTATCGGCCAATCAAAAGGAGCTCACAAACCAATCCAGGAAGAGCAGTCACTCTGCCTTTTTAGTCATGTAGGTGGTTCAGGTCTAAATGGAGCAACTGTCAACCAGCTCCACAGGCGGCCCCGTCCAGGAAACGCACAGCCAGGCAGACGAGCTCCGAGCCAGCTCCCATGTCAGAAAGCTGGACGTTTTACAGGAATGTAAAAATCAAGTCATGAACCAACAGACTTTCTGAAGAAAGGAATATGATGTTCAATAATCAACATTTACTATTTTTCCCCAATTGGAGTTATTTTAATTTTAATTAGATTATCATGATTAACTCCTTTATGAATCTTTTCTAATTTATTTGATTTTGTTTGTGGGCAAGACACTGTCTGGATGGAGTAATGAGTGGGTAACAGTAGACAAGCTGCAGAGAGGTCTGTTAAACTATGTCTCTGCTTCCTGGTCTGCACCCTGGGGGGTCAGGGTTTCTGAGGACTAATAAATTCAGCCAGATTCCTATAAAATAGAGCTGCACCATCCAAAGTTGGATGGATGTCATCGCTCCGAATCAGATCAGGTTTTCTCCACTCGTTTTTATATATTTATATATTTTTTATCATTGCTCCTCAACACCATTAATCATGTTTTCCTGTTTTATAAGTTAGTACATACAGCACATCCAAAGCCTGTATTATCAAGTCAGAATACATTTCCCAATACATTTTTCTTTTGTATTCAAGTCGGAATCCAATTCCAGGGTGATCACTTTGATAAATAGGAGCCTTGTTGATTTAGAGCCTTTCAGTAAGCAGGTCACTTAAAGCGAGTGACGGCGGCCCCTTGGTAGCTGCTGCTTCATTTAAAGGCATTAATTGAAGTGCTGATGTGTTTGTGGCGTTTATAGGATTTGCATCTTAGTAGCGTTGACACCGACATGCCAGGCTGGCAAAGACAAATGGCGCTGGTGTTATGTTTGATTAATAGGTTTGACACACGAAAGCTGTGAACTATTTTAAATGTAATATTAAAAGAGCAAATCATCCAGTACACACAAAAGACATAGACGATCTGTGTCTCATTTCATCCAGAAAACTGACAGCAGGTAAAACCAATAAACTCTGTTCAGTTGATCAGATGTTTACAGTTGTGTTGGAATGAATGTCAAAACCTGAGCAAGGTTTGTGTTTCCTTCAGACACAACATAATGGTAACATGTTGCAGGCAATGCAGCAATCTGATCTGACCTCACCTGCCTGATTTTGTTCCACTTTAGTTGTCATGTTTATATTAAAGGTCTGACCCCAAGATGCAGAAGACCAAACAGAGAGACCAGGGAAAAGTTTAAACAGGTTTATTTTGGGAATAATGTGATGAATCCAGTGCTGCTCTGAGCACTGCCAAACAGGGACTGTAAGCTGAGGGGAAGACACGGTTAGTTCAGGCTCAGTGGGAAATTTGAATCTTTGGTTTTGCATAGGAGGAAAAGGTTGCAGAGTCACTTCTCCAGGAAAAGGTGTCCTTTATGGAATCAAGACTGTGAGGATTGTAGCAGAGATTGCCTTGTTTGGTGATGGGAGGACTGGGTTACCCAGACTGCGGTTGTTCCTTGGTGAATGGAGAAGCTTATTGCCACTCAGATCTCCTGCTGTACTTGAACAGGCTGTGGTGCAGATGGAACCTTTGCTCGGCGTGAAGCTCAAACAACCACTTGGGGAAAGTTGATCCAAACTTCCTGTTTGGAGGGAAAGGAGAAGCTGACTGCCACTCTGATTTCCTGCGGCACTTGAACGGGATGCGGTGCAGATTAAACCCTTGTTTGGTGTGAAGCTCAAACGACCTCTTGGGGAAGGTGGATCCAAACTTCCTGTTTGGGACCCCAGCTCAGTTAGAAGCTCAGTTGAACCTTCCATAGAGAGAAGAACCGAACAAATCCAGTTTGCAGGATAACTTCCTGCCGAGAGGCAAAGACAAAAACAAAGTTAAGACTCAGGTTGACAAAAACTCAGTTTGACTCAGAAAAAACTCAGCTTAGCTAGAGAATCCAAACTGGCAAACAAAAACTCAGGTTAGACTCTGCTAAACTAAGCATGGCTAGAGTGCCATGTATTAGCAAACACTCTGGCGTCGAGGTAGTGGCAGTCAGCAGCTTAAAAACACTCCACAGGTAATGAGGCAATGAGCTGCAGGTGTGCAGGGAGACCCAATGAGGACGGGGCACCACCTGGTGGAGGAGGAAAGGAAACACAAAAACAGACCACACAAACTGGATTCCTGACATTAGTCCAATAATAGACATTGAAAAGATGTTGAAAACCAAGTTCTCAACGTCTTTTTTTAACGTCTTTTCAACATTCTCAAAGTTACACCTTTTCACCTTTCACTTTTTACCAAAATGCAGTCGTTATTTGGATGTAAATCATGTCCTTTTGCCCGTGGGTGAAGAATTTAGCCCTTTTATTAAAAATAAAAAACAACCCTACAAAAAGCATGAACTAAAAATAAAATCTACCAGATATCATCTCCTCTCAATAATCCTGATGATTATTTTACTTTAGAAACCCTTCATTCAGCAGAAGCTGAACATCTTCAGCAGATAAAAGTCAGCAGGTCGTTTTCAGAATGATAGATTTAAAGGAGCCTTGTTGACTAATTTATTAAATGAATGCTTCAGCCCTTCTCTTTGTCTACAACAATGGCTGTTTTTCCCACCCCCCGCCTTCCCCCTGTGGCTGGGAATGTGGCGACCACCCACACAGGACACCGTAGAGTTCATCAGCAGGTACGCTGTCAGGAGTTCACAGGAAGTTCAGGCTGCCTCTCAGGAACAGCTGGGCCTTCTGAGCCAACAGGAATCTCCATGTAAATACAAGCCAGAGTCTCTGTTCTGTTTACGGCCACGGTAGGAGAACAACCTGCAGCCCGTTCATTAGCAGTTACTGGGATAAACACCAACGGGCTGGGAATCAATCACACCTCACCGTCTGGTTTGATCCCACTCATTCTCAGCTTTGCAACGACAGCGGCTGTTTGGATCATTTCAGAAAGATTCCTCCTGAAATAGAGGAAGAGTTAAAGGAAAAGTCGCTCATATTCAGAATCCAAACTTCTGAAAGTTCTTTAAATCTGAAATGATTCCATCCTGTTCAATAAATGATCAGTGTTTTTAATTCAGAGTAATTTCCATGTGAATGTGCTTTACTGGAGGCATCCATGTTTGTCAAAGAACACTACTGCCACCTACTGGTTAGTGACATTGTCACGGTGCGGTATCGGCTGTTGATCAAGTCCCAGTGCTGTATCTGGTGTTTGTCACAACGCGCTATTATCCAAGTCATCTTGAAAACATTCTTCTTCCAAATGTTGGCTACATATTACGGGTTTTTTCTCTGGACTGGATCCTCATCAGTTGGTGGCTGCTGCAGTTCAAAGAAACTAGTTTACTGTGTTGAATTCTTTTGGATGTTTTACACCATTTACAGGTAACATTTGACTGTCTTCCTCTTTGTTTTATTGTCCTTTTTTCTGAAATATTAAATTAAATTCAATTAACTTTATTTCTATAGCGCCAATTCACATCATGTCATCTCAGGTCACTTTCCAGTTCACCAGATCATCCAGTCAGATTGATTCAAAGTTTTCTATCTAAGGAAAACCAGCTGATTGCATCGACTCATTGACTCTTCAGCAATCCCTCACACTAAGCATGCTTGTAGCGACAGTGGGGAGGAAAAACTCCCTTTGAACAGGAAGAAACCTCCAGCAGAACCAGGCTCAGTGTGAGCGGCCATCTGCTGAGGCCCACTGGGGTTCAAGGAGACAGAAGCAGACATAGAAAAAGAAGCATAGATACAAAAGGCAACTGTCAACCAGCTCCACAGGCGGCCCCGTCCAGGAAACACACAGCCAGGCAGACGAGCTCCGAGCCAGCTCCCATGTCAGAGGATGAAGAGAGCACATCCAGTTAGTCACAGTCAGAGAAACAGGACTACACTGGAAAACAGGCCAAGCTCCAACATCTAGAAACAAAGGTGTTGATGGCAGCAGCACAGCTGATATTTCTCTCCAGGATGGAGTCACAGCCAAACAGAAACAGACCAGATGAAGCTACTATGAGAAAAAGCAGAGAGAGCAGAACGTTAGAGATTGAACTAACAGATTCTGCAGAGTGGGAGAATAGAGATAGAATGAAGCAGAATGATGAAAAAGGGGTCCCTATGTCCTCCAGCAGTCTAAGCCTATAGCAGCAGAACTATAGAGATAGATCAGGATAACCTGAGCCACTCTAAGTAGAAGCTTTATCAAAAAGGAAAGTTTTAAGCCTAGCCTTAAAAGTAGACAGGGTGTCTGCCTCACTTTCTTCCATGTTGCTCTCTGTTGTTTACTTTCCTAAATTTCTTTCGCACTGGTGACATCATCAACGCTTACCCACTGTGATGCAGACACGCAGCTGCCAGCAAAGAGTTAGACCAGCTTTTTTAGCCAATGGGAAGGAAGCCAAATAACAACTGTTAGCAGGTCGACCAATGTTTGAAAAACACGAGTTAATGAGCTTTTTTTAGTGGGAAAGAAGCTAAAGAGTAGCACTCATATTCTCCTCGATTTTACAAACAAGTTATCTTTGCTCTTGTTCCAGCAGGAACCTAAGATAAATTATTACACATGAAGAAACTCAAACTAATTAAAACTACAGATGTAGAGATTTAATGATTCCCTGTGAGGGAAAAGAGCTGAAAAAATCCACAGAGAAAATGAAAGTATGGGTTTGACTGGAAGCGCAGGACGTGTGTTTCTCAGATCAGCAATTCATTTCCAGGAGGCGCAGTTCATTTCTCTAACCTCCACCAGCAGAAGGCCAACGCTGCGCCTCAGAGGACGGCTAATAAGCTGCTCCTCTGTGATCGGAGAAAAAAAGACCTGTTGAAGAAGAGGCTGTTTAATTAAGTAGCTAACAAAATACAAATCTCAATAAGTTGGGAAATAATTGCAACCCCCCTCATTAAGCATTCCATCTGGGCAATTACCTTCTTTTTAGCCGCTGGGAGTTTATAAATGACTGGACGGTAATTGGAGCCAGCAGTCAGCGCGAGCCGGAGATGAACTGAATGTCATTAAAACAAATACATCAAATTATTATGAGATGGAAAATAAATGGACTGAAAGCTTGTAATTGTTCAATCGAATTAGTTCTCCCAGCAGTCTGAGGCCTCGCTCCTGCAGGGGCGTAGATCCGTCCTCCCTCCCGTCCCAATAACCGCATCATTAGGTGGACAGTTTAACAAAGCGTGGTTTAGAGACACATAAAGCTGGAGAAGGTGTCTCTGCTTTGGTTGCTGATGTCATATCGCTGTGGGAGAGGAAACAGGCTCTTCTTTGATTGCACCATTTATGGGATTAAGCAGCACGCAATTGGAGAAAAGCTCATTTCCTGTTCCAAATATAGCCGACATGGCGGGGTAAAGCCATTACGGGAAACACGTTTTTGTCCACTCTGATAGATTACTTTCTTGATTTGGCATAAAAAAAATGGGGATTCCTCTCCTTTTGTACCTTGAACTCTGCAGAGGAGCAAGTAGTTGAAACATTTTCAGCGGAATTGATAGTGACCTGATTTATGGGTCTTATTGCGCCGTATAATTAATTTTATGCATATGACTTCCTTTACAATTACCATACGGGCTGGCTGGAGAAGTTCACTGCTTATATGAAGCCATCAATAATTGCAGATTCATCAGCGGTCCAGTTCAAAGTCTGCCTGAGGACGGGGAAGAACGATAGAGACGTTGGGAAAAAGGGCAAACGATTCAGGTTGACTGAACTCAGAGCTCAGAGGACATTTAAAGACTTTTTTTACAGTTTTGCTGCTTGACAGGTTTGCATGATTTTCAGGTGTTCTCGTGCAGCGACCTTGTTGAGAGGAATCTCGGCTCGTTCCTTACATGCATGTTGTTTTTTAGCATTAACTGTGTCTTTAAACTAACTTTGCTTTGATTGCAGAATTCCTCTTTTGCAGAGTTTTTCTTTGCATTTCTGTTTTGTAGAAAAAAGGTCACTCATATTAAAGTAGAACCTGCAAAGGTTGTTGTCAGAAAATAGAGGTGTCAAAACCGAAAGGAGGGTAAAAAATGATAAAAACAATCAGAAACTGATGCGTTGAGAAACACAACGGGAAATTATTCCAGATTTTTCTAAAGACTGAAATAGAAAGTAATACTAATAGAAAGTTTACTACTTTTTAGTGTTTTTAAAGAGTTTCCTCTTCTACTGGAGTAATAAACATTAATACTTTAGACACCTCTGAAAATAAAAACATAGGCAGCACACCGCACCATCCTACCACCCAAACTCAAATTTGCGTCGACGTATGCCATACGTGGGCAATAAGTTCCGTTCAGTGATCTGATGGTTCACATACGTTAAGTGTAAGTTAATCATAAGAACCACAGAGTAACTTGTGCAAAACTTATCAAGAATGTATCTCCAACGCATATCAACGTATCTTACATGTTCCAGACGAGAGCTGAAAGAGTTTCTAACTTCCAGCCAGGGACGGATTAAGGAAATATTGGGCCCTAGGCAAAGACAGGCAGGGGGCCCCTCTGAATGGAGAAGGCAACACATCAAACAGCCCCATTCTCCAGATAGAGAAATGTTAATAGAATAGACATCCATTATCTGTTCTAGGTTGTGTCCCTCTCTTCTTGTCCCTTTTCTTCTTGTTTTCCTCTCTATG
>NW_015151074.1:214006-216424 GCF_000732505.1 Cyprinodon variegatus | reverse complement strand
AAAGTAGCGAATTAAAACATACAAATATAAAAAGTAGCGAATTAAAACATACAAATATAAGAGAAAAAGTAGCGAATTAAAACATACAAATATAATAGAAAAAGTAGCGAATTAATAACAAAAAAAAACAAAATTAGGAGAAAAAAAGTAGCAAATTTGCAAGATTTAAACATGTAAAGTTAGGGAACAATGCAAGACTATAATACATGTTAAAGTGTGCTACATAAAGCACATCTCTAGAACTCCGACTTAGAACCACCCCAACTTAGAAACTCGGACTCACTTCTTCATTTCAATTCACAACTCAAAACTCATCTATTTAAAATTGCCTATTCTCTTTAATATGAATTTCCCAGCCTTTGTATTTTTAAGTGGTTTTTATTCTGAGTTTTGAGTTTCTTTCTGCCTTTCTGTTTTCGGATTTTCATTGTGAATTGGTCTGAAAACATTCCAGTTTCTCTATATTAGTGAAAAGCTAATTTGATCATATCCTAAATTCTTCCAGATAAAATTTGGCTTCAAACACAAAATCATCTTAAACTGTAATATGGTTTTCAACCATGTTTCCTTTCCTCTTTGTTTAGTTTAGTTTAGTTGAGTTTCACTAGTTTTAGTTAAGAGTTTTTAGCTGAAGTATGTTTGACTTGGAGCTGAATGATTTTTGTTAATAAACTTTTATATTTTGAACAGAAGTTGTGGTGAATTTATTCCATGTATGAGCAGAATTATCTGTTTGTCCATGATTAGTGTTTGAATCACTCTCTCAGGATAACCTGAGCCACTCTAACTAGAAGCTTTATCAAAAAGGAAAGTTTTAAGCCTAGCCTTAAAAGTAGACAGGGTNGAAATCAAAGTGCTAGAGGGGTCTGAAAAGTGGCTAAATATAGCGACTAAAGCGCTAAGTTGGCAACACTGCTCTTTGCATGGTTTGTTTTCAAATGGTTTGCTGCTGTCTGTTTGGACCTTTCTGAACATGTGCAGCAAATGGACTGATCCAATATGGTGGACACTTTTGGCGGGTGGTAAACAGCAACTACGTCAAAAACTGCGATCATATAAATCTTTTTCTGCAGGCCGGGTGTCTCCGGGCGCATCGCTGCCCCCCTCAGGACTCTGGCTTGTGCATCATTTCCTGGGCGTTACGCTGCCGTGCGTTATGCAGAAGTTAGGCTGTCGTTGGACAGAAGTTCTGGACTCTTTATGATTCCTCTATGTTTACGCCCAGAATAGAAATAATCCATGGAAAGTTCAGCGTCTGCCAGCGTTTAGGAGATTCTGGGATGTTGGGCATACGCAGGATAAATCATCAAGGTATAACAGGGGCTTAAGGAAATAACAAGCTGCAGCCAACATCACAAGGCAGAGCAGTAATTGAGTTTCTAAAATAAAAAATCCAGCTGCATGAAGCGCTGAGCTCACAAATACAACAGATTAAGTGTGACTGCACTGCTTCAACACCTTCCCAAATAAAAGGCTGCTATGCACGTCGTAAATCCACCTCTGACACCTGACATCATCAAGTAATTGAATATCTCTGCATCCACTCAGCACCTTCTGCAAAACAACGACAAACACTGTAACGCGACGTCTTAATGTGAGCCTGGCAGGTTAAACAGCTACAGGTGAGCAGATCTTTATTAAAATGAAATGAATACCTGGTAGAAGCATGACCTGCAGCAGGAGACACATTGAAACTGAACTGATCTGGATGGCATGAATAATTTAGCTGACACTAAAGGAGGTAATATAAATGCACACATATATTCTAATCTTTCCCTGCCGCTGGTGCAAAGCGTGTCAGAGTGTTTTTATTTTTTCCCGCATCCCTCATGTGGAAAAGCAGCTGATTTAATCCAGAAATGTATCCGAGTTATTCACGTACCAATGCATGATAATGATTCCAAGATTAATCCATGAAAAGGGCCGCTGCCTTTTTTTTACTGTAAGGGTACGTTTTTTTTCCCACCTGACCTTTAGCTTGGCGGCGTCTCATTTCACGGCTAATACCTCGATACACGCTGACACCTGAGCAGACGCTTTCTCTCGCTCTCTGGCGTGTCAGGCAGAATCCCAACACAACGCGGGCCCCCTGTTCATCCTCACCTCTCCTCACCGCGTTTTAGGGCCATTCAAAGACAAAATAAAATTTACTTTTTTTCAGTTTAAAGTGGCGTCAAAAACAAGCAAATGTATCAAATTAAAACATACAAATATAAGAGAAAATGTATCAAATTAAAACATACAAATATAAGAAGTAGCGAATTAAAACATATAAATATAAGAGAAAAAGTAGCGAATTAAAACTTAAAAATATAAGAAGTAGCGAATTAAAACATACAAATATAAGAGAAAAAGTAGCGAATTAAAACATACAAATATAAGAGAAAAAGTAGCGAATTTAAACATACAAATATAAGA
>NW_015151074.1:204271-211252 GCF_000732505.1 Cyprinodon variegatus | reverse complement strand
CTGGTTCTGCTGGAGGTTTCTTCCTGTTCAAAGGGAGTTTTTCCTCTCCACTGTCGCTACAAGCATGCTTAGTGTGAGGGATTGCTGAAGCCTCAAGTGACCTGAGATGACATGATGTGAATTGTTGCTACAGATAGAAACTGAATTGAGCACTGATTGACTCACCTGTACCTCGGTTTTTCACTCAGAGCCTTTAACTCGCTCTTTCTCGGCTCTATGAGACGAGGGAACGAGGGTCCCACCAACAAGGCAGGCGACAGATGGTCCATTTGGACCCCAACAAAGAGCCACCAATGATTTAATGATCATTTCTCATTCAGACATTATTTATATGGGCCTATAATCTACTGACACACAGTATTTCATTGTGGGGATGCTCTGGTGTCAACAGAAGGCCTCTTTGCTGAGCCTCTCTGCGCTGGTGAGGAATCCAGAATCCGATATTCATGATGGGGATTATTATGCTGATTATAATGTGTTTATGACACACCTCTTTCAATTAAACAGGCCACGCTCAAAGCCTCCCCTGACAGGTGTTTTTGTTCTCGCACGAGCCAAGGCGTCTGATTTACATGGCAGACTAATTTGGCGGAGAGGCTGATGGTGGAGGAGGTCAGCCCCCAGCGGTGGGGGTCTCTGTGTAAAGTCCTGCTCAGGGGCTCCCTGTGTAAACAGCATCAGGTGTCACAGCAGCAGCTCCCAAACGCCAGCTAATGAGTTGTGTAGGTAAAGTTGCTAGTGCTGTGAAAGGAGCTGCGGTTCAGGTTAATTAATGAAGTGATGGGGTCTCCAGGAGGAAGACGGGGCCTTCTGCAGGCACGGAGCAGCAGATCACTGACAGATGCCCTATTACAATGTTAATGATAGCAGGGCCTTCATCAGATAATCACATTCAAAGCTCTTTCTGCAGATAACAATCAGAAGCCACACGCCGCAAAGCGCCGCTCCGCCGAGGGGCCGATCCACAACACATGTGGCCTGGCCCCTCCCCGTCCATCCCCGGCTGGGCTGAATGGTTGGGTTAGGCTCGATCGATACGATCGGGTCTTTAGGCTGCAGCCCACCGAGGACAGATGAAAATTATGACTTTTAATCTTTCTACCAAATGTAGACATCGTTTGGATGTAAATCAGTTCGTCTTTTCAACCAATATTTGCTCTGTGGGATTACTTTTAATCAACTGATTGAACAGGAACATGTTTCAGTAGGTTTGATATATATCTACGTTTAATCCATTTCTAAAGGAAATTTCCAATATTATTCATAATTCAAACTTCTTAAAGTCCTTTAAATATTAAATTATTCCAAACTGTTCAATAAATGATCAGTGGTTTAAAGAAATTCGACCCTGTCCTGAACACCTAAGGATTTGAATGTTCTAGTACCAAACTAAAATCTCTTATTATAATAAATAATTATTTATTAGTAGTTCTGAAATTCCCATTCCGTTCAGTTATTTAATCAACATGCTGTTTCCCTGCCTTTTAACAAGGAAAATGAAAAAAAAAATGGTCAGATTCTTGAAAACTTTACTTCACAGCATCTGATCCAATCAGTCAAATCTATGAGTCCAGTTCTGTTCATTAATCACATCCAAACTATGTGAGATGAAAATGTTTTTTTGTATCTAACTAAAGGTGTATAAAATTCCTATAACTAACTAAGTAAAAATAGAAATGCTTTTACAGAAATCCTCTTAGTAGTTAGAATAAATAGTAGTTAAACCTAATCAGAAAATTGTTTCCAATTATAAGGAAATTAAATCTACAACTACTGCGTGTTTTGGTACAGAAAAAGAAAAACGGCAAACTGTTCTTTTTAATAGAGTTTAGGTGGAAGTTTAACTGAAGAAATCATTACTTACCTTCATCCGCCTCCTTCACGAGCTAATCGGCTCAGAACCACACCTCCACGAAGCCCAATCAGCATCCATAGTTCATCTTAAAAGGTTTCCAAATCCACATCTCAGTCTGCCACCCAAAGCGCAGGCAGCGGCCGGACTTCTATTCCAGCCCCTCCTCGATCATTGTAGCTAAAGCTTCATCAGAGCGTCATTCATCCCTGTTTCATCTCAGCCGGTCCGGCAGCAGACCGCCATGTTGGGCCTGGTTCTGCCAGAGGTTTCTTCCCTATAGGGAGTTTTTCCTCTCCACTGTCGCTTCATGCTTGCTCATCATGGACAGGTTCTCTCAACCTGTGTTATCCAACTGGACTTCCATCTTCCAGCTCAGCAGACCGTCTCTCCAACCAGCAGTCTACAGACTGACCAACTCCATCTATCTGCACTCCACCAGTTTCAGGCCTGGGGGGAAACAGCCCTGCTCTTTACTCCTGTTCATGCAGATCAAAGCAAAATTCAGCACCATGTTTCCTGCCGAGGTCTGAGCGCCAAAGACAAAGTAATTATATCAATAAATTTCTTCTACTTGCCTTTTTTATTTAAGAGTTTTTCAGATTGAAATTTCTTTACTTTACTGCTTTATCCCAAAGAAACCCTGGAATTCAATCAGTGTGTAAAGAGAACAGCCCGCGTGTAGAATGACATCCATCCACATCTCTGGCTTCAATAAGAATTTAATGAAATGTTTCTACTCTCCATAGTTAGAAGAAATAAAAATGCATTGTGTTAAAATCACTCAGAAATTACTCATTTTAGCACTAATAATGCAGATTGATTTAGCTGTAACTTTGCTTTATCAGCTTTAGATGATAAATCCCTCTATGATCAATTCTGGTCAGAATTCAATTAGTAGAAAATGTAAAAATAAACGGCTTTTTAGTAAAGACCTAAAAGGAAACCTTGTCTCTATTGTAACAAATAAAGTTTACATTAAAAAAAAAGTCTCAATAAAATACAGATCCTGGAAAAAAAAATATTGATTTACTATACATTTGTGTTTTTAATAATAATTACATTACTTTTTATTTGTTTACACAATTATTTAGCTGCTTTCTTTTGCTTTCTAACCAAACATTTGTTTAATGATGGCTTCTGTAAATGTTTGGTGTTTTTCTGTTCATCTGTTGTTTAATGGAGAAAGAAGAAAGGAGAAGAAAAACATTTAGTTTCTGCTTTTCTAAATGATTACAGAGAAGAAAAAAATATATAAAACTCAACCAAAAAATAATGGTTTATATAAATAAATATATAAATAAATTAAATAAATTATATAAATAAATACACTTCATTTAAGATCAATAAAAGAAAACTTAATCCCTGGATTTTATCTTTAAATATGATGCGTCCTTACATGATGTTTAATGTGACTCCTCCCCCTTTAGCGTGGCGTCACTGCAGGTGGATGCTTGCTGATGATGATGATGACATGTTTAACATTGGATCAGATTAATGGAGACTTTCTCTGCTGAGAGCAAACATTTTACCTCTGAAACATCTAAAATAAGTCATCCTGAGCACAGAGAGCCGTCAGGGAGGCGGGGCTAAACCAGCAGGCTGTGATGTGGAAAAAATGGAGCAAAGCAAGGCGAGGCCAGGAGGTAATGTGTTTGAAATCTCTTTTTTAACCTCAGTCATGAAGGTACATTAATCTGAGACGATCCTGTGTGATTCCAGCATCAGTGGACGCTCCCCTGCTCCTTCATCCCAAACATTAAATATCACCTGCCGTGATTAATCCCAACTTAATTAAATCCATCAGCCAGACAATGGCCAGCCAATGAGCTATGCAATCATTCACATAGTAAATTAAAAGAAGCACAGGCTGCTCTGCGTTCGGCTCTGACAGAGATGGAAAGGATGGAGCAAAGGGCCCCAGAAACTCAGCTGGAAGAAGCCAGAGGAAGGAAGTCACGCCCCCCCCCATCATTACAGCTGTGACTATTAGCCACAGAGAATTCATCAACAGCTGCTTCGATAATAAACTCATCATTTCACTCATTTTCCTGCATCCACATGTCAGAACAGATCTCTTTCTTTTAACGTTTGTCGTGGGGAAAAAAAAGTATTCAACCATTCGCTCCAGTTAAATAAACAGATTTTTATCTTTTTATTTTGATCTTTGCAAATGAAGAACAGTTCTTCATTATTGAACTGTAATCAACCCTGTTCTGATCTGAGCAGCGTTTCTTCCTCCTTACTGACTATAATGGAAAGTAGTCAGAGTCAAAGCAAATGACACTTTGGTTAAACAGTAACATGTTATAATAAACCTGAGAAAGAATCTGGCTTATTATGGGAAGAAGTCTGTCTATAAACACCCTCCATCAGGCATGGTGTGGCCTTACAGGTTAAACAGGCTGAGTAAAAACCTTTATCATGAGTAAATAGGATAAATTATTATATAAAATAAGAGAAAATACATTTTCTGACAACATTTTAAGACGGATTTCATTTGATGTATTTATCTTTTTAAAACTATTACCAAAATAAACAATAAAATATGATTAAATGTAATTTCTCAGCATTGGATCTTTACTCAGAAACAGTTTTCTTTTAATAAAAGCTTTGAATCTATTTTTATCAGACATTTAAAGTCTAAGTATTTTGGAAAGATGCAGTTTTTGACGTTGAACCACCGTGGCGTCGATGAAAGGAACTTCCTCAGGTAGAACTGCTGATCTGGAGGATTTTCACTTTGATTTGTTTAAAGACGTTTTAATATTTCCTCTGATTATTATGATTTTTTTTAAGCTTCAACAAATTTCTGCTGTTTCCAGTTTCCCTAAGATCGATGTAAACTAAGCTACTTGCTGGATGAGCAGGAGGAGACATCAGATATTGACTCTTCAGCAATCCCTCACACTAAGCATGCTTGTAGCGACAGTGGAGAGGAAAAACTCCCTTTGAACAGGAAGAAACCTCCAGCAGAACCAGGCTCAGTGTGAGCGGCCATCTGCTCAAGGAGACAGAAGCAGACGTAGAAAAAGAAGCATAGAAGCAATGATCTATAAATAATTTCTATGTTAGAAAAGCTAATGGTACACTAGCTCTACAGGTAGCTTCGTCTGGAAAAGAAACAATAAATCAGACGTGCTCTGGGCCAGTTTTCCTGTCAAAGTATAAAGGGAGATCATCCAGTTAGTCCCAGTAGAAGCTGAGCCCAGCGCTACAGTCATGGAGAGAAATAGGTCTAAACACTGAAAAACAGGCCAATCTCCAACATCTATAATCTAAGGTAGTGAAGGCAGCAGATCAGCTGATATTTTTCATGATTAGCACGTTTGTGGTTCCTTCCCTTTGAAAATCTGTCAATCTGCTACGTTTCTGGAGCTGTTTTCCATTTTTCCCAAATGTTCCTATAAAGACTCTGATTAATCGATCCTGCTGAAGATCTCCAGAAGATCTCTGTTTTCTCCCAGGGGGAACAGCCCAGGATGCAGCAGCTGGGTGGAGTGTGGCGCACACCTTTAGATCCGATGTTTAAACATTAAAATGAAATCTAATTAATATCAATCTATATTGATCCCATTTAGATGGCAGTGACGGTTCAGGCATCGCATTGCCAGGATTAACCCTTCAAGCACTTGAGTCAACATCTTAGATGAAGCCTTTGACCTCAAACCGTAGCTTCCTGTTCCTGTTAGGGTTAGCATGTGGTGACGCTAATTCTAAGCGCTGCTTCCTTGTTTTTTTTAACTCATCACAGGTTGTCTGCTAATCATCAGCATATCCTCAGTTACAGATGTTGAAGCTTGTTTTATTTGTGGACATTGGAAAAGCCTTGGGAGACGCGAGGAAAATGATCCACACTTGCACTGTTTTAATGAGCAAACAGCAGCCGCAGCTGGGACGCTAATGCCAGCAAACAGGATTATCCCCAGAAAGGATTTCACTGCTAAGCATTTCCTCTTAATTAGATTCCTCAGGCTCAGCCATGAATTGCCTTTTAGCAACAGGAGCTGCCACTGAGGGAGCTGTTAGCTCCTTATAACTGAATTAAATGCATAATTAGCGCTACAATTACATTAGCAGAGGCTCCTTTGTGTTAGTGAGAGTAAAGGAGACAGGAGGAGGGAGGAAGAGGAGCTGATGAAGGACCGAGATCTCAGTGCAGCGTTAGAGACCATGGCAGCAGAACCCACCAATCAACCAAACTATCAACATTTCCACCGACTGAAACAGAATCCATCTACTGAAGCTTGGAGATCATTCACACACTTTGCTTTTTCATTGGAAACCAAACATTAAAGAGCACCAGTATAACCAGTATAACCAGTCTGTTCATTTTTAAACTAAAAGGAGAAACTGAATGACAAATAATTTTCCTGTTTTCGCTGTTTTAGTAAACTGAAGATGAAGAATATTGTTTTGTTTAGTCTTCATGAGAGAAGCAGCCATTTGATTTTTAGTTTCATAAATATACGCTGGCCTATTGAACACTTTATTTTCTCTATTTAAACATTTAATGCAATGATTCAATTTTGTATTGTATTAAATACTTTACTCATTCCTTTTGAACATTATATCTATAACATTTATGGCCAAATGAATAATAAGCAGAGATTGAACATTATATCAGTTACTGTAAAAACAAACGACCCTCTTGGAAAAACGTCGAGTCATGAATAAGTTTTGTTTTTAGGGAACAAAAAACCAAAGAATTCATACAGGTCTGAGATCC
Organism: Cyprinodon variegatus; assembly: GCF_000732505.1. Lineage (NCBI taxonomy): Eukaryota > Metazoa > Chordata > Actinopteri > Cyprinodontiformes > Cyprinodontidae > Cyprinodon > Cyprinodon variegatus. Next base: position 204,671 of record NW_015151074.1, on the reverse strand, counting down.
TGACCTCTATTACAGCAGGGATGTCCCCAGTGTCCCCAGTGTCCCCAGTGTCCCCAGTGTCTCCAGTGTCCCCGGTGTCTCCAGTGTCCCCGGTGTCTCCAGTGTCTCCAGTGTCCCCATTGTCTCCAGTGTCCCCGGTGTCTCCAGTGTCCCCGGTGTCTCCAGTGTCCCCAGTGTCCCCATTTTCCCCATTGTCTCCAGTGTCTCCAGTGTCCCCAGTGTCTCCAGTGTCCCCAGTGTCCCCATTTTCCCCATTGTCTCCAGTGTCTCCAGTGTCCCCAGTGTCTCCAGTGTCTCCAGTGTCCCCATTGTCTCCAGTGTCCCCAGTGTCTCCAGTGTCCCCAGTGTCTCCAGTGTATCCATTGTCTCCATTGTCTCCATTGTCTCCAGTGTCCCCAGT
>NW_015151074.1:198592-201931 GCF_000732505.1 Cyprinodon variegatus | reverse complement strand
GTGTCTCCAGTGCTCCATGTCCCTGTGTCTGTGGTCAGTTTTAATCATGTTTAATGAGTCTCAGATGTTCTGCTCTAAATGTCTCTTTTTTCAGACAGAGAAAGTCAGAACTAGTTAATTATTCCGTCTCTGATTTCTATGCAGAGATTTTCCAACATATGTAACTGGTTTGTTTCTGGCGTTCACTGGTCTCTCCCCGCCATGCGGCCATCTGGATGTCAGCCACCATAGTGCACACATTAACCCCTGATGTGCCTCATGTCCACCATCCAGGATCCTCCTGCATTCATCATCAGTCTCCCTCTCACCGTGAACGTACGCCGAATACACACCCCGCGCACCTCTCCCCTCCATCCTCACAGCCAATCCCAGACCCATTCATCACCAGCCCGCCGCTGACAGTGACGGATGGGTCAGCCCACCCCTGGAACTCTTCCAACCAGAGACTCATACGGCCACAGCGGCGGACTGACAGCTGGAGCAACATGTCAAGTGGTGGAGAGGCTGCGGCCATTAATAACCGGAGTCACATGATCACAGCGGCGAGGGCTCAGCGGCGAGGGCTGGTCCAGGCCCAGGAGGGACGTGTCTTAGGGTTAGTCACAGAGGCCTGATCTTTAATCAGGGCACAGTGGCTGATGAATTTATCTCTCCAACTAGAACGTATTTGATCTGCTGGGGCGGAGGAGGCCATCCAAGTCTGATGAGCCATTAGCAGAAGCCCTGATGGAGGGGTCTCCATAAATTCCAGCCCACAGGGGAGCACCAATACAGAAATCATTGGGCTTTTCTCCTCGTTAAGGACCTACATCGTGTAGATATTTCGCTTTCTTCTATGGGCTCACTGGCGGTTTTAGGGTCAGGAGTAAAGGCCATGAGATTCCTTTTTGTCCTGGTGTCATAGAAACATCCATCCTGTTTATATTCAAGGTTACGGTGTTCTGTCAGATCAGCATACCTCGTCAGACCAGCATACACATAGCATACCCACCACGCATGCATTACATCTGCAGATGATCCTGTAAAGATCAGCACAGACTGAACCATTGTATGACCATCAGACAGGTTAGCTGCTACGTCAGGGTGTGAAGTAGAAAGCGAGGTTTTCTGTGTTTAAAGCAGTTTAGCTTTAAATTCAGTTTACCTCAGACTCATTTATGTTGATGAAAAAACTGGGAAGGTTGTGTCAGAGTCAAAACTAATTATGGGCACCTTAACAAACCTTGGGAAAATATTTGGCTTCTCGTGGGAATTTGTACCTTTTGTCTAACCCTCCCCTCACTCAGACATTTTCCCAGCCTTGCAGGTGAAACAAAATATGTTTTAATGGATAAATAGCATAACTAAATATATCAGTAAATAGAAATTAAAATGTTCTGACCACACAGAACAAAGGCAATAAAGGGACATTTGGTGGCCGGCATTCATTCAGGATGACCCTGTCATCGGTGCGACCTGCGTTTAATCGCAGATGGAAACCAGTCAAGTCAAAGTGGTGATTCCCACAGCCAATCAGAATGAAGACACATAAAGTCTGCTTCTGACAGATGATGGACTAGTGTTAGGAATCCAGTTTGTTTTTGTGTGTTCTTCCTCCACCACCAGGTGGCGCCCGGTTCTCGTTGGCCTTCTCACACACTTGTGGATGGTTGCCTCATTACCAGAGGACTCTTAAGCTGCTGACTGCCACTACCTCATCGCCAGAGTGTTTGCCAGTTTTGGCTACTCTAGCCAAGCTGAGTTTTGCTGAGTCTTGTCACCTGAGTCTTAACCTTGTTGTTTTTTGTCTTTGCCTCTCGGCAGGAAGTCATCCTGCAAACTGGATGTTTCGGACCTTCTCCCCCTGGAAAGATCGTCTGAGTTTCAAACTGAGCTGGGGATTCAAACTGGAGGTTTGGATCAACATTTCCCCAAGGACTGTTTGGGCTTCACACTGAGCAGGGGATTCATCTCCACAAGAAACCGTTCAAGTCAACAAGCAAGTCAAATTCTGGAACAACCCACACCGACTGGAATTAGAGAAAGTAACCTTTTCTGGAAATGTGAGTCCCGTTGCCTTTATTCTATTTGTAAATCGAAGCTCTAATTTCCCACTGAGCCTGAACTAACCACAGGAACTTCCCCTTCACTTTTCAGTCCCGGTTTGCCAGTGTTCAGAGCAGCACTGGACTCCTCTCTACCAGTTCTCAATAAACCTGTTAAACCTCTCCGTGGTCTCTCTGTTTTGGTTTCCTGCATGTGGGTCAGATCTTAGAATTAAATCATCACAACTAGAACACGTCGATCTCTAAGACCCTGAAGGAGCAGACAGGAAGTCAGACTCACACTGCAGAAAACTGAAATCTAAATAAGTCATTTTTTTTCTTAAAATCAGTGCATTTTGTCTTGAATGGATGAGTTAAGTGAGACTTTGCCAACGGAACAAGATAATTTACATTTAAAATAATGAAAATTATTGTTTTATTTCAAGTGCATATTATCTAATTAACTGTTTTCAAGAGTAAAAATACTCATTCTATTGGTAGATCATCTTATTTACCTGCTAAAAGTAAGAGTACACTTCATTTATAATTCTTTACAGCACATTATATGAGGGACGATGGAGCAAAACAGTCTATACGTAACGCTCACTTTAACTATGACTACTTATAACAGACCGGCCCTCTATAAAGGAAATATTTTTGTATTTTTTTAAATGATTTCTATTATTTTTTCAATTTTTTTTTAAAAATGAGTTTTACATTTTGCATTGTTTTCATATTTCATTGATCAGATCACATTCTCTGCTCTTCATTGACGACTAATAGAAATGATTTTGCTAACGTCCCGCCAACCAATAGAAAAACATCTGCCTTCATCACTGCGGATGATAAAAAAGAAGCAATCGGTAACTCAGGAAAAGACACGTTGGAAAACATTGACCAAGAAAACTGTTTTCAAAAAATTAAATGGAGAAAAATTAAGTATAAAAACATAATGTTTGAAACAAACAGTTGAGGATGTACAATCTAAGATAACAGCAAAGTTTAAGAAACCTCTTTTGACTGAGATGTTTTTTCATTTGTGTTTTATTTTTATTTTTTTTGAAACAGTAATGTTACTCCAAATTAACTCAGACTGTGTGATTAGACTAAAAATCACCACAGGTCGCTCTGACATGTTTAATCAGAATCAACATTTTACTTTAAGAGGAACATTGTTATGTTTTAACTGTCTTAAAACTTTATAGGATTTTGAAACCATTGGTGCGACATCATAGCCTGACGTAGTCCGACTCAATTCTAGTCAGAATATGAGTCTGATGCTGCTCCATAGAGCTGTGATTATGGGGCGTGTTTC
>NW_015151074.1:195780-197664 GCF_000732505.1 Cyprinodon variegatus | reverse complement strand
GTGACCCAAAACTGATTTTCTGGCCCATATGCGACCTGGATCGGATCTTTTCATGGCAGTCTGAACAACTCAGATCAGATTTTTTCCAATGCGACCCAGGCCACTTGGCTCTGTGGTCCTGAATCCGATACGAATCTGATCTTTTCCATCCTGATCACCGATAATAACCCTCACTATTCTGCATCTTGCTCCGCAGAAGCTGAAAAAAAAAAAAATGGCGGCCGATGATGCGGAGAGCTGTCTTTATTTTTTAACCATATTGAAAAGATTGAAGTTGGGAAAGATCGCTAGATACGATTTGGCACTACCGTCCACTGTTACTGGCTGTGACGTCATTGCGTCCTCTACTGCGCAGCGGGAGACTTACGCCGTATGAATGCAGTTCACACAGGAGATACAAGGTTCATAAATTTGGAAATGTGAAAGGCGATGCCAAAAAAAAATTCAGATTTCACAAAAAAATCTGAATTGAACTTTAAGGCCTGGAAATATCCAAAGCTGTTGGCGGCCTGAAGAATTTAAAGTCCCTTTGATTGGTCCTGAGGGGCCAAGGTCGTCCCTCCACCAACTTTATACTTGGACGGACGGACAGTTGGACAGACTGATAGATTTAACTGCTACCTGCTTTTTCTTTGTTTTGGGTGGAGTGGCTGTTTTTTTATCGTTCAGCATTATTCTTTAATTGACTTTGACTCTCCTTGTCCGCTGCTAAATGTATGCAAAGCAGGAGGGAAGTGTGTAGTTGTCTCTGGAGTTAAACACATGGGTAAACCGTTTATTTCAGAGCGCTCTTTAAGAGCCGAGATGATCCTTTAATCCAATTCTACCCAGCAATCAAAGAGCCATGAATCAGGCCCATTATGAGAGGGCCTATGACGGTGCCAGGCGAGGCCTTCTGCATGTCATTACTGGAGTGCTGCAAAGTAACAAAGCTGCTTTTAATGAGATTCTGCAAAGCTCCCAATCAGGCTGTCCCAGCATGCATCCTGGCTAATTTACTTTAAAATAATTCATTCCCCAAAACAATTGCCAACTTAGACGCAGGGAGGAGGTTTGTCCTCCTGATGAGCATGTTGGGAGTTCAACCTTCACAAGCGAGAGGCAGAAATGCCATTATCCATGGGAGGGATATTGCAGGGGAGGGGGAGCGGGGGCCATCGGCAGCCAAACGTAGAGTGATTAACTCTAATGTCCTCAATGTCCCCAGACTCACAAATGCAGATTTGGCAGCCAGGAGAGGCTTTAGAGCATCATTCATCCCATGGAAAGCTAATAAAATCAGATAATGCACAGCTAATGCTAACAGCACTCACTCTTTATAAATAGCAGAATAAATATGATATTCAATTACTAGTTTATACACAGAGGCAGAGAGAAAATTCAATTTCTATCCCTCTCTTCTGTGAGAGTGATTCAGGCTGCCAGCAAAGCTTTTCTGACAAAAACAGAGAAATTAAGGTCTGAAACTCCATCCGTCACGGGCGCCGTCATAAAGTGACGCTCTGTCAAACGGAGCGGCGTGCGCCGCAGATGGAGATCCACTAAATCAACCTGTGTCGATACGTCTCCTGCAGGTGAGCGGGATCCACCGCCGCCTCCAGTCGTCTGTTAGGATTTCAGTTTAAAAATGAGACGTTGGCGCACGGCGCTCTGGAAAGCAGGTGAGATCCATCACGCCGCTGCCTTTAAACAACTTTCACTTACTCACTTTCACTTACGGCCACGTAGTCAGAAAAGCATTAAGAAATAGAATAACCTTAAATGTTTCATAACAGTATGCCTTATTGGTTTTTTCTGACTTTATTTCTAAGGAATTCAAGGAATATCTTGAATAAACTAAAAAAAAAGAATGTAATGAGTCAAATTTCTAAAGACTTTCATTAT
>NW_015151074.1:188102-193331 GCF_000732505.1 Cyprinodon variegatus | reverse complement strand
TCAATGGGAAAGGAATTGATTCTGATTTCAACCGTCGCGTATACAAGATGCTATGACCGAAAACATTTGATTGACAGATGACCGTTGATATATGATTGGATGAATTTAGGTGTTCAGGCTGACGTAGAACTAACTGGCCTGCAGAAGATAACGGAAAAAACACAGATTTTAAGACAGGATTTTTTTTTTTTTGCAGAAATTTTGTAACTTTTGGGACAATATGATCTGATAAAGAGAACATTTATATACATTAAGCCAGAATGACATTTAAATATGATTTCCCTACAACTTGCTCCCTGAGGGAGCAAATCCCGCCTAAAATTCCATACGTGAATTAAAGCAAGTACAGCTCCAAAATATAATTGGGAAATAAAATTGTTTGTATTTGTGTGACAGAAAGGCACCGAGGAATATTTAATAGGTGGAACCACTATTTTGAATGTTACCATGTCTGATTTATAGTTGATTAAACAAAGAAAAATTGAAAAATATTTAGCCTTCTTTTTTCCAAAATATTCTCTGCAAAACACCATAAAGCCAATTAGAAACTCTGGATGAACCCTCAGACTTTATAGATCCACATCTTGACTAGAATTGAAGCAAATTTGGGCTGAAAAAGTTGAAGCATGTTTGTTCCATAAAGCTTTCAGTGAGCAGTTTGCCAGGCAGCGGTGCCAAAAGTGGACAAATTATGCAAAACTAATTTTTCTCTTCACAAAAGAGATTTCCATTATTGGAGACCTACATAAAGCAAAGCCTTTGGTCCTTAGATTTAGTTGTTTGATTGAAATTTACCAATAATATCAGCAAACTGAATAGAAAATAAGAATAACAGAGCAGCTTATGGAACATGCCGTTTCCTAGTGTTACACCGACCCCATTTGTTGGCCCCGATACCGATACCTGATACCTGGCTGTGCAGTGCTGGCTGATACTTGTGTTCATTTCATCAGCTTTTTAAATTTTAGTCTTAGACACAATGACAAAATCAATTTTAGTCTTAATCAAATTTGATCTTTTTTGTTATTTTAGTCAACGCTGTAAATAATAGAACTTCTCCACACACTGCTTCTTTTTCTCTATTTCTCTATTCTGCCATTATTGAAGTCACAGACTCTTTGGTAGCGTCCTTCCTCCGGTGTTCTCCTTCGCATTGTAAACAAAATGGCTCCATACATCCGGGCGTTGTTTTTATGCAGCTCCTCCAACAAACCGTACGCCGGCATCTGAGCCCCACGCCATGACTGCGAAGTTAAGCTAGGAATATAAGCCCTCTGCTATTACGCACTGAGCGGCGCGAGGCGCTGTGGGACAGGCGCCGTGTAGCGACAAACAGCGCAACAATGCGTACTCTGCCATGAAGCTCAAGAAACACTGATATTAACAATTACTAATTCATTATAAACAATTACATTTCTTAATGTCCATCGTCCATGGCTCGTAAATTTCATCCGGTCTTAGTCTCGTTTACAAAAATCTTTTTTTATTTTCATCATATTTTTATTTTCTGGAAACAATTTTTATGCGTCATCGTCTCGTCATCATGTTGACGAAATATTTTCGTCATCTTCCTGGTTGACAAATTTAACACTGGCCGATACCGATACCATCTATTTAATAGTGCTGTGTGTGTATATGAAGAACTGCACACTGCTTGGATGTAAAACAGTTGCCATCATGGCTTTATCAACCTGGAATGGGTGATAATGGTTGAAGAAACTTTTGGCTCTCAAAATGTTATCGGTGCCCCATTTGTTGGTACTCGCTGATACTGATACCACCATTTTAGGTCAGTATCGGGGCCCCGCCAGATACTGGTATCGGTATCGGTGCAACATTAGCGGTTACGTCCCCTGAAATGGTCGCGCAATGACCTCCGTCGCCTCCTTGGAAAGGTCTGAGCCTCTAGTTTTCAATTATGGCGGCCATTAAGGGGCGGGGCTAGAAATGAATACCTGCTGTTGCATTACTCCCGCAGAGTCACGCATGTCAGGTGGGATTTTAAATCTCATTTTATTTGTTTACACAACTATGAACCAAAAAGTATTTGTGAAAAAATAATTTTCTAGGATGTTTTAGAAATTTTAAAGCCTCATTTGAAAGGTGTGGATGAAACACCATGTGACTGTGTTGTGGTCATTTCTTTAAATAGATCAACATTAGCTGGTTTAAGCTGGGCCCTGTACCGGGCAAGCCGGGTTTAAGGGGTTAAACCTATGAAGCAAATGATCCAAGCCACCCCGACCCTTTCAGCANTTAGTCTTAGACACAATGACAAAATCAATTTTAGTCTTAATCAAATTTGAACTTTTTTGTTATTTTAGTCAACGCTGTAAATAATAGAACTTCTCCACACACTGCTTCTTTTTCTCTATTTCTCTATTCTGCCATTTTGAAGTCACAGACTCTTTGGTAGCGTCCTTCCTCTGATGTTCTCCTTCGCTTTGTAAACGAAATGGCTCCATACATCCGTGCGTTGTTTTTATGCAGCTCCTCCAACAAACCGTACGCCGGCATCTGAGCCCCACGCCATGACTGCGAAGTTAAGCTAGGAATATAAGCCCTCTGCTATTACGCACTGAGCGGCGCGAGGCGCTGTGGGACAGGCGCCGTGTAGCGACAAACAGCGCAACAATGCGTACTCTGCCATGAAGCTCAAGAAACACTGATATTAACAATTACTAATTCATTATAAACAATTACATTTCTTAATGTCCATCGTCCATGGCTCGTAAATTTCATCCGGTCTTAGTCTCATTAACAAAAATCTTTTTTTTTATTTTCATCATATTTTTATTTTCTGGAAACAATTTTTATGCGTCATCGTCTCGTCATCATGTTGACGAAATATTTTCGTCATCTTCCTGGTTGACGAAATTAACACTGGCCGATACCGATACCATCTATTTAATATTGGTGTGTGTGTATATGAAGAACTGCACACTGCTGGGATGTAAAACAGTTGCCATCATGGCTTTATCTACCTGGAATGGGTGATAATGGTTGAAGAAACTTTTGGCTCTCAAAATGTTATCGCTGCCCCATTTGTTGGTACTCGCTGATACTGATACCACCATTTTAGGTCAGTATCGGGGCCCCGCCAGATACTGGTATCGGTATCGGTGCAACATTAGCGGTTACGTCCCCTGAAATGGTCGCGCAATGACCTCCGTCGCCTCCTTGGAAAGGTCTGAGCCTCTAGTTTTCAATTATGGCGGCCATTAAGGGGCGGGGCTAGAAATGAATACCTGCTGTTGCATTACTCCCGCAGAGTCACGCATGTCAGGTGGGATTTTAAATCTCATTTTATTTGTTTACACAACTATGAACCAAAAAGTATTTGTGAAAAAATTATTTTCTAGGATGTTTTAGAAATTTTAAGGCCTCATTTGAAAGGTGTGGATGAAACACCGTGTGACTGTGTTTTGGTCATTTCTTTAAATAGATCAACATTAGCTGGTTAAGCTGGGCCCTGTACCGGGCAAGCCGGGTTTAAGGGGTTAAACCTATGAAGCAAATGATCCAAGCCACCCCGACCCTTTCAGCATCATGTTGGGGGAAATAACTTTTATTTAATCTGCAGCTAAAGCCACAGTCTTCGTTGGACGCGTGTGGTTGCTGATCTCAGATATATCCACATGTTTCCACCATATTCTGAGGAAATAGCTGTGACTGTACCCAGGCCTCCAACAGATGGGGGCCTCTCCCCGTCAGCCTGTTGGCAGTCCAGATTAGCAGCAGATTAATACCAGAGGTGTTAAAGCTGGTGGACATCAAGGCGTGGGTGTGCGACGGCGTGAATCCGAGGGCACAGCCCCGTTTAAAGGACACACAGAGGGCTACGCCGATGTGGGACCACCTGTCAGAGCAGGATCTGTGGGTGGCGGCTTCCTTTAACTAAACACTGACTTTCTTTAACTAAACGCTCCCATCTGTTGAGTGGCCATTGTCTGACAAGTAGTGCAGCTGCAGAGCACCTCCTCCTCCTCCTCCTCCTCCTCCTGTTATTCAAATACTGTTACTAACCACTGATTTATTCATTGGCTTTAAACACCCAACATACACGCTCTGCACTCCACAGTTGTCCCCTCCTCCAGTCGGACCCCCCAGCATCCAGCTGTCACTCAGAGCTCCGGCCGACCAACGGCTCAGAGGAACTTTATTCAGTCAGAGTCTGAACTGTTAGTGAGGACTGAGCTTAGAAATGTTTGTTTTTCACAATCAGAATCAGACATACTTTAATTATCCCAGAGGGAAATTACAGTTTCACAATACATCACATACATTAGGGGGGGGGGGTTAACTGCGGCCATGCTGCCAGGTTCCCAGCGGTTACCTGGTTATCCAGCTGTTCTGTAGAAAGGTTCTAATAATTGGGATTGGATCAGAACTGGGAAATATTCTGAGGAAAGCCTTGACAGATCATTGGTGCAGAAAATGCAGCTTTAACTCTCTCCATGAGGCCTTTAGATGTCAGAGTATTAACAAATTATTAACCTTTATTACTTCAGTATAAATCCTGCTGTTTAAAAACACTTTTGTAGAAGTTTTTGCAGCATCAACCTCAGCTTTTTTCTCCAGTAAAAGCGTAAAAGTACCATTTATTTAATTACTTAAATTATAAAAGTAAAAAAAGGACAAAAGCTTTATTGCTCTATTGTATTAAAGGAACATTTTTCTACCATTCTGGATGATAACTTCCTTAGGCTTCATTTTCTTAGTTTTATATTTAATGGTAGCAGAGTCACATTTAACTTTAAATCATCTTGAGAAACTATTTATTTTGGTTTGTGGTGAGCAACAAGTTGGGGCAGCACCGAGTCCAACCACAGAGAAATCAATTGTCTGGATCAAACTAATTATTTATAAATACCAACAGACCATAATGAAAATGACGGAAACTAAACCAATGAGTCTATTTTTAAAATGTAAGAAGTAGAAAGTAAAAAGTAACGACTCCAGTAAAGTATAGATAACCAACACTTCTACTGAAGTATCAAAGTATTTTTACTTTGTTCCTTCACAATCAATGTTTCCTCATCGTGAAAAGCCACAAAATCAGATGTTTTAATCTTTTTACTTTACAGCTGAAGTGGATTTAATCTAAACTCAGTTCACACCTTAATCCTAATCTCCAGCCCAAGAGGAGACCCTTCCTAATGGGGGCCAGCGTTCAGGCTGGGAAACATCCAGCTTCTGTAAAGTTAGCGTGACTCTTTTGAACAAACG
>NW_015151074.1:184484-186907 GCF_000732505.1 Cyprinodon variegatus | reverse complement strand
AATTAGTAAATCAGTTGACAATTATTTCAATAATCGATTAATCCCATGAATTTCAGCCCTAATAAATCCCCCTCAATGTTTAGTAAAGATAATTTAAAAAACACAAACCAACTGTTTTAATGGATATTTTTCTATTACTCTTCTTATATTTTATAACATTTGCTTGTTTTTTGTTTGTTTTTTATATAAATTCACCAAAGTCAAACAGGGAGGATTATTTATTGACACATTTTCTCTTATTTAAAATCAAAAAGTAGTTGAGTGATATGTCTGAATCAGGCCTTTAATTAAAATTCAATCACATAAAAAAAATGAATCACTTTCTTTAAAAAAGGCCTGCAGTGAAATAAATAATAAAACTCTAATAATCTGAAGAAGTGTTTATCTGTAAATAATCCCACATTGGGAATGACGTCCTCTCTCTGTGTGGCTTCTGACCAGCCTAACCTCCCATTAGCTTCTCCTTACAGGGGGGGGGCATGTTGTCGGCCTCTTTGTGGCTGATTTCACGCCATTTTTACCCCCCCGTGTTTCGCCATCAGGCCGTCTGAGGGAAACATGGCCTCTTCTCTAGAGGAGGCTTTTAGTGAAGCGACCATGAAGCTGTCAGCCGTGGCGCTGCGGCCTGGCCGGGTCACAATGGGGGGGCTGGGGGGGTCCAGGCCCACCCACAGCCTCCCCTCAGACTTTAATTCAAGGCTGATTTTTGTTATGCATCCTCCCCCCCCTGAAGTGAGCGGATAAAGGCGACAGGGCGGTAATAAAGTGGCTCATTCATGCCTCTCTGCTATTCAGCAGGCCGCGCCGCAGCAGCTGCTTTAGCTTCTTCACACCTTCTCATCCTGCTTTCCTCCAGGATGAGATTATGAGGCGGATGAGTGGCTGCTGGAGTGGAGAGTCTGAGCTCTCTCAGACACTCAATGAGCTCCAAGCAGGCCGCAGTAAACTGTCCCTCAGTGCAACCGTCCGGCTTCACCCAGGATGCGAAGGTTTAATGACATTCTGACCGTCTTCTTTCATCGTTAAGAAAGTTTCACTGTTTCTGAAGCCGTCCTGATTTCTAACCTCCAGGATTAAGACCGTTCTCTAATCTGAGGGATGTTTGTTTACTCTGAGATTAGAGGAAAGTGATCAGTAATCTGATCATTTTAAGAAAAAGACAAAATGCAGATATGGAAGCAATTTCCAGGATGAGTCAAATTGAAAAACATTTTTTATTCTATACTTTTCTCACATATGAAAGATCCTTTATTAGTATTTAAAATCATCTATGAAATGGTAAAAAAATCTTTAATTATCAACAGACAACAAAATAGAAAAGATGCCCCCCCCTGCTCCCCATATTTTTCATTAAACTCCTGATTGAATAATACAGACGGACTTTACCTGTGAATTAAAATAAATGAATTATTTTAGGAATCTTTTTTTTGTAAGTTTTAATAAAACCAGTCTGCAGTAAATAAAATTCTATTCAGTTTATTTCTATAGTTCCAATTCACAATACATGTCATCTCAGGTCACTTTAGCCTTCAGCAGATCATCCAGTCAGATTGATTATAAATTCATCTGAATTTAGCTGCATATGTTCAGTTTTTAATCCCGACTACAAAGAGGTGGGATGTAGAAATAAATCAACGTTTCTAATCTTTGGGAGGCAGAAGCAGTAATATGTTGTAAAATGTGTTAAAATGCTAAGAATGATGGAAAACTGTTTGGAAACATTCAAAATGTTTATTAAAAGTGGCTTTATTTTATATTTAGCTTAACTATGATTTTAAAGTGAAACCTGGCTAAATATATTTACTTATTCTGATTAATCACTATTAATCACTGTGGAGCAGCACTGTCCTCTCAACACAGACTGAAACCAGGTGAAACTAAAACATTTCTACTTTCTAGATAGAGCCGATTGGCAGAAAAAAATGTTTATTTTTTTTATCTTAAATGCAAAATTTTTATATAATTCTTTTTATAATTTTGGTATAACTACTGCTCCATTGGTCACTCTGTCAGCTAATGACACGTTTTAGAGTCTCCTGTTAACGATTAACCAATTACTAAATTAGTTAACAATAATTAATCTGATTGCTTCAGCCCTAGTTTACAGTAACTTCTTTTAATGAAGAAAATAAAGGATTATTTAAATAAAATCAGTATTTACACTGTAAAAACGATCCAGAAATAAGTAAAAAATTCTTAATTTGAGTGGGTAAATTAAATGCTTTGCCAATAGAATCAGTATTTTTACTCTTAAAAGAAGATATTTAGATAAAATGCACCTGAAATAAGACAATGCAATTGAGTTTTCTTATTTTAAATGTAAATTGTTTTGTTCCATTGGCAAAATGCTGCTCAATCCAAGAACAAATGCACTTATTTTAGGAAAAAATCTAGATTTCCATTTTTTCCAGTGTATCAGCAGG
>NW_015151074.1:177567-184303 GCF_000732505.1 Cyprinodon variegatus | reverse complement strand
GCATTTTATCTAATTATCCGATTCTAAGAGTTAAAAATATTCATTCCATCTGCAAATTACCTTATTGACCTGCTCAAAATAGGGGTGAATGCATTTAATTGCAGAAATGTTTTACTTATTTTTAGATCATTTTTCCAGTGTAAGTGGAGTCAGCTTGTCCAGTTAGAGGTCAGAAGCACTTCCACTGTGACGTCATCAGGTTAGTGTTTAGATCTGATAGGAATAAAACTAAATCTGATTAAAGACAGAGAACTCTGCTCTAAGAGTTCAAGAGTTAGCATATTGCTAACATGTTAGCAGCTATAGAACTACTGAACCTAATTAATAACGAGAATCAGATCATCACCGTCGTATTTTATTCTATAACCTTTTAGAAGAATAAATTCCTTTCCTCTCAGGCATTCAGACTGGGCTGTTTAAGAAAATAAAAGGTGGTTCTAGGTTCTTCAATCTATTCTAGATTATTCTAGAATAAAGTCAGTCTGAACACCTTCATTTACTTTTTTTTTTTCTCTAAGTCAAATGTTCTTCTTAGTGAAGAATCGATGCGCCCCCTCCCCCCAATTGTGACCCCATTACTCAATCTAATCTTTCAAGATCTATGCTGAACAGAGACACGGCAATCTAGAATAACCTCTTATAATGTATAACACATATATATGTGTTATACATTATTACATATATTATTAATAATATTATTATTATATTTTTATTTTATATTTTTCCAGCTGGACATTCTCTATGTAGTTTCTCACTTTGGGATCAACAATTTCTGGTTATTCTTTATTTTAATTTCCATTTTCTTTTTACACAGCTTCTATGGTTTGGATGTAGGAAGAAGTAATTATATATTTTTATACAATTCAAAAATGATATAGAATTTAGAGAATGTCTTAAATTAAGAGTATTTAACCTTAATTTGAGTAGATAAATAAGATGATCTGCCAATGGAATATATTTACTGATAAAATAAAATAATTAGATAATATGGACTTGAAATAAGAGACTGCATTTGTTTTTTTCTTATTTAAATGTTAATTGTTTTGTTCTATTTTTAAAGTGTCTCACTGACCTCAGTCCTCAGCTGTAAAATTATCTTTTTTATTTAATGTCCTGCTTGAATAATTAGATTTTTTTTGTTTTTTGAGTCTTTGGTCCAAAATAGCATTTATGAATTTAAAAGCTAATCATAGCCAGAGTCTAGGTTTTTATCATTTTGCTCCATGTAGCTCCGCCTCCTTCAACCGTTGCCATGGTGAAGGACCACACTGCAAAAAATGATCTAGAAATAAGAAATTATCACATAATTAAGTTTATTTCCCTTTAATTTGATCAGGTAAATAAAATGATCTGCCGATGGAATGAACACTGGAAAAAATCTAAATCCAGATAAGTAATGTTTTCCCCAAAATAAGTGCATTTGTTCTTGGATTGAGGAGATAAAAGATACATTTTGCCAATGGAACAAGACAATTTACACTTAAAATAAGAAAACATAATTGCATTGTCTTGTTCCAAGTGCATAATATCTAATTATCTTATTTTAAGAGTAAAAATACTCATTCTATTGGCAAACTATCTCATTTACCGACTCAAATTAAGGATAAATACACTTAATTTAAAATTTTTTTACTTATTTCAAGATCGTTTTTCCAGTGAATGTTTCTTCTCTGAAAGTAAGATAATCAGATAATAAGCCCTGGAAATAAGACAATGCATTTGTTTTTTTTTTCTTATTTTAAATGTAAAATGTCTTGTTCCATTGGCAAAGTGTCTCACTTTCCTCTTACTTCAAGAAAAAACTCACTTATTTTAAGAAAAAAAGGACTTAGCTAGACTTCGATCTTTTCCAGTGCCGCTAACCATCCAGGTAACTAAACTAGGGTATTAACCTCCTTCACTAACCAGTTAGTTCACAGCATCACGTCTTTAATGGCCTCTACCAGGAACGGTTTAAAATAAAACTCTGTGATTCAGTCAGAAAAATGTCATTAAAAGCGTCTCATAGATGTAATTCGCTGTCAGGGACTCCCTGATGACATCTATGGGACTTTATTAGGACAACTACAGCAAACTAGTTAAATCTAGTCTGTTAAACATGTCATTTAAAAGCAAACATGAGGCCAAATGATCAAAACTCATAAAAATAACTTTAATAAAGTTCTATCCAGTTAAAGTGGGGCGTCTAGATCAAGATGCATTTTCTGGGTTTATCTTGAATGTCCCTAATCTGAACAGGAAATAAGATGATCTGTCAGTGGAATGAAAGTTTTAAACCTAAAATAAGATTATTACATATTATGCACTTGAAATAAGATAATAGAGTTGTTGCTTTTTTCATATTTTAACTGTAAATCTCAGTTCATCTGCATATTGTCACATATACCCGCTCAAATCAAGACACCAGTGTAGCATTGCTACCTATACTGCAAAATCATCTAGAAATAAGTCAACATTTATTAAATTAAGAGTATTTAGCTTTAATCTGAGCAGGTAAATAAGATGATCTGCCAATGGAATGAGTGGTAATGAAATAGGACAATGTAATGTTTTTTCTTATATTAAATGTAAATAGCCTCGTTCCATTGGCAAAGTGAATCACTTACGCCGTCAATTCAAGAAAAAAATAAACTTATTGTAAAAAAAAATAACTTATTTGGATTTCTATTTTTTGCAGTTAGGACTGCAGAAGATCGTTAAAAATCAGCATCGGGCGATGTTCGGCTGTTAGCGGCTCCATGTGACGTAGAAGGTGCCCTTTGTTCAACCTGACCCCCTGCCCCTGATAATCTCTGTGTACGCCACTGCTAGATGATTACAACACACTTAGGATAAAGAAATCCATATTTCTCTCTAGTTTTTATCATTTTTAAATAATTTATATGAAACAAACAGAGGATTCAGAAGTTTCCATCTCAGAGCAAACAGAGGAAGAGGAATCCACTCTGAACCTGACAATTATCTGATCCTCCCCTTATCCAGAAGATAAAAAGGTGTTTTACGTCACAGCAGAGGGAAATGTGATCACGATAATTATTCAGTCATTCTGGGAGATTTTCTAGCATAAATGTGCGTTTTAATCCCCCAATTATAGAAATTAGATTCAGATCCAGATTAACTCTATAATGTCAAATGTATCATATTTAATACATACGGTTTCTGAAATGTTTTGCGTCTGACACCTCTTCCATAATTTAATGGTAAAAAATTTGCTCAAAATCCTATTGTACACAATCAGATATACCTGATAACAGCCAGTAGAAGACTACACAAAAAATAATCTTGACTTATCGCATAGTAATAAATTATTAATATCAAAAATTTGTTAAAAGGCCAAATAAGGACTTCAAACCAAAAAAAAAAGTATTTTCTGTTTTGTTTTATTCTTGGATCGGGCTTTAAAGGGTTAAGACTATTCTGCTCGTGGTCACTGTGATGCTGCGTTCACACCGGGCACGTTCCGGCCATCAAAGCCTCTGATTTATAAACCAAGTCTGTGGGGGACGGCGTTGAGTTCCAGCGCGCCTCCTAGTGTTCATCATAGGAGTTCAGTAAACTGAACTTTTTGCCACTGGAGCTCCCAGATCTGCTGGGTCCTGCTTCCTGCCAGTGACGTTACGCCACATAATTGACTGAATGGCGCCACAAAATGTAAAACATCGTGGTTGCCCTGACAACGATAATAACAATGCAGCATCCGTTATTGTGTCTAATGACCGATGAAGTTTTACCTGATCAATAACAAAACTGAAAAAAAATCTGTTTAAGGTGAACAAAGTAAGCTAGCTAGCTGTGCTCAGTAGCTAACAGGTTAGCCTGTTTTAGCTCGCTCAGTTAGCCATATTAAGCTGTTTTAAATTCGTATCACCAACAACTTTTGTTATTTACAAGTAAAATAACTGTTGTTTTATTTGTCTAAAATCTCTATGAAAGTCCTTTTTTAAGATGTTCCATTTGTCCTCCTTTGCCCTGAGATCTTAATAAAAAGAATAAAAATAAGCTTTATCCTTGTTAAATAGGCGGGACTTTCCTTCCAGATGGATAATGATTGTTTTCTACTTTCGGCTACTTTAGATCACCAAGGAAATGTAAAATAATAACAGATATATGGAATAATATGTCGAGACTCCAAAACAGATTCCATCCTTAACAAACGTGTGCAATACGAGTGGAGTTGCCATATGATGACGTCATAAAAAGGGGCGTGGCCCCGAGCGGATCTGGTACCTACACCAGGTTACACTGGATTTTATTTTGTAAAAGACCTAAATTACGTTTCCCCCTCCCCAAAAATAGGACGTGTACTATAAGATAATGTGTTAAAGGTTAAAAATGTATTTCCTGAGAAAATAAAAGCATTTAAATCCTTTCCGTTTTATCACTCTGTGCCTCATCTGTACAGGAAGTGGGATCCTACGCTACTTCCGGTGGCTATCTTTATCAGCTTTGGATTTAAACATCAATCTAGTCGTGTTGAATTTTATGTTTTCCTTTCCTTTTAACATTCTGGTATATAGTGCGAAATCTAAAGAAAGAAACAACTAAAATGCAGATAAACATGATTTAATCAGATTTAGCCGGACTGCTCTGAGCACGCCCCATGATGACGTCAGAGAAGCTGTTTAACGAATAAAATGTAAAAAAGCATCAAAATTGTCTCATAAAAATCATAAGTCATTTTTTAAAGATGTGCATTAACAATATTTATAGAGTTAAAGATAGAAAAAAGTCATTTTATAACCATAATTATCTGATTTATGGACAGCTGGATGTATATCTGTTTGCGCAGGACAGGTCGCGCTTCTGGGACGGATCGGGTGGTGACAAGCTGTCATCGCTTCTGCAGACATTCTTCATATGAAAAATACATAATTATCAAAGGAGTTAAACTCAAAAAAGTTAAAAAACCAGGAAGAATGAATGAAACACATGAAAGAGAAATGAATGACGCTGAGAAAGACACAGGAGGATGAAAATAAAGACACCTAGCAAGAGCTGTCATAAAATACAACTTTATTCTCGTAAGTTTACGACTTAATTCTTAGAATTTTATGAACTTTATTCTCATAATTTTACAAACGTATTAATGAATCTGTGATCAGCAGTGTCCTCTTAACAGGATTTCTTACTGCTGGCTCAGTCAGCCGGTCCTCTTCATCCCGGCTCAGCATCGGTTCCGACCAGGAAGGTTCCAGAACCACAAGATCAACAAGTCTGGGTCAAAAATAATAATTAAACTTTATTAATCTCACTCTGGAGAAATTTCCTCTCTGCATTTAACCCCTCCCATTGGGGAGCCGTGGGCTGCCATTGTGCGGCGCCCAGGGAGCAGTGTGGGGTTAAGGGTCTTGCTCAGGGACCCAGAGTGTTAGTCTGTGGAAGTGGGGCTGGAAGTCAGAACCTGACCACTTGGCCCTCCTCATCCTCAGCTTGAAGCTTCCCTCTGTCTAAACCGTCTGATGTCTCTGTGGCTGTTTTTCCGCTCTGAGTTACCGAGATAAAAACATGTGTAGCTCGCTATCAGAGCGCTGATGGTTGTACATAAAGGCTCCTTTTGCTGCACCTTTTTTCCCTAATATTAATGCCTTTTAACTCATTGGGAGCTTGTTTATAATTAGGAACTATTACGCTGATCAGTTGAGGACAAATTTCACATGGATTATCAAAAGCAAATTAAACATCACTGATGAGCTAATGTGGCTGCGATGGTCCCGCGTGCGGCGCTGCGCCTCACTAATGAAAGCCTTCCTCATTACGTCAGGCTGCCCAGCTTAATGCTGGGAGGTGTTAACAGATAGATCTGCTTCATCTGTTCCACTACATCAGCAGTCAGCATGGGGCAGGTCAGCGCTCGCTGTGTGTTAACCAATTTCACAGTCTGTAGTCACGCACAGTTAAACTGTGCTGTGGCCCAGTTTGGGGCACAGCAGCATGTGGGGAGGGGGGAGAGGGGCTGGTGGTCCTGGTGTCAGGCAGGATGGTAATCTTCAAGTTCATTCAGCGTGATTAAACCAGAGCAGGGACTTTTCTTCCCGGCTAATTTTGTGGAAATTACAGAGACAATAAAGCATCTGGTAGTCTTTCTTCTTCCTTCACATTTTCCTCAGCCGTGTGACAGCCTGATGCATTGTGGGCGAGCCGGCGCTGAACCCAGGTCAGCAGAGAGCAAATAGATGAATTTATAACTTTGGCTTTTCACTGCGGACAAGCACAAATCATTGTCTGGACCCCTCCTCCCATCATCCCCAGCACACAGACTGGGCCCAACTCACCTAAACCTAAACTCCCCCTCATCTGTAGCACAAAAAGAGGGAACACCCCCTCATCCTGCTCCTCCTTCCTCTCCCAGATTGCCACCCTGTAAAGGAGACATGTTTTAGGATTTCTCTCTTTTTTTTTTTTTACGCAAACTTTCAATGGAAAAAGTTACATTGAATTGTTAACCAGGAAACATAGAGCTGACATTAGAGTGTCAGCTTTGACCAAAGCTTGAAAGATAACAAGCTGAGCGTTAAAGGAAAATAAATAACAATGGATCATTATTTACACCTAAAACTAATTAGCAGTTATTTAATGAATTTAGCGTTAATCAGTAAAAAAATAAAAACAACACATTTCGTCGCGATCACTGAGTCTGGGAGCGGCCATTTTTGCCCAAATATAGTAGCCCCTCCCTCCTGCCATCTTCCAGCAGTGACGTCACGGTGCGGTAAGCCTAGCGCCATTCTCCCCGCTT
>NW_015151074.1:175925-177022 GCF_000732505.1 Cyprinodon variegatus | reverse complement strand
GGTTTAACAGGTTTATTGTGAGTTGGTAGAGAGGAGTCCAGTGCTGCTCTGAACACTGGCGAACCGGGACCTAAAAGTGAAGGGAAAATTCTGCGGTTAGTTCAGGCTCAGTGGGAACTTTGTGTCTTTGATTTGAAGAAGGGAATAAAGGCAACAGGACTCACGTTTCCAGAAAAAGGCGTCTTTCGTTGAATCCAGTCGGTGTGGGTTGTTCCAGTAATAGACTTGTTCGTCGGAGGGCGGACAGGGTTTACCCAGGTTGAGGCGTTTCCTTGAGGAACGGAGGAGCTGACTGCCACTTAGTTTTCCTGCGACACTTGAATGGTTTCTTGTGGAGATGAATCCCCTGCTCAGAGAGAAGCCCAAACAATCCTTGGGGAAAAGTAGATCCAAACCACCAGTTTGAATCCTCAGCTCTGTTTTATGCTCAGAGAATCCTTCCAGGGGGAGAAGGTTCAAAACATCCAGTTTGCAGGATGACTTCCTGCCGAGAGGCAAAGGCAAAAAAACAAGGTTAAAACGCAGGTGACTAGAGTACCCAAAACTGGCAAACACTCTGGCGTTGAGGTAGTGGCAGTCAGCAGCTTAAGAGTCCTCTGGTAATGAGGCAACCATCCGCAGGTGTGTGAGAAGGCCAATGAGAACCGGGCGCCACCTGGTGGTGGAGGAAAACAAAAAACACAGCCCAAACTGGATTCCTAACAACCAGAGCTATAGTTAAACTGACAATGCCCACGTGCATGGCAATTGGATGCTGGAATTCATCGGGTAAAAGTGAAAAAAAATGAGTTATTTCACCTTTCCGAATTCCTGATCCTCCACGGACGGGTTGGTCGTTGGATCGCCAACTTGAGGAGGATTTGCCATCGAACTTCTGGCCAGAAGTTTTCAGAAACATCTGTTTCTACATCAATTGCTAACATGTTTACAGGCATTCAGACACAAATGTTAGCTGCATTGCTAACTTGTTTACAGGCTTTCCGACACAAATGTTAGCTGCATTGCTAACGTGTTTACAGGCGTTCAGACACAAATGTTAGCTGCATTGCTAACGTGTTTACAGGCGTTCAGACACAAATGTTACCTGCATTGCTAAC
>NW_015151074.1:171199-173961 GCF_000732505.1 Cyprinodon variegatus | reverse complement strand
GTGTTGCAGGTTTTGTATTTGTGTTGCAGCTTTTGTATTTGTGTTGCAGCTTTTGTATTTGTGTTGCAGCTTTTGTATTTGTGTTGCAGGTTTTGTATTTGTGTTGCAGGTTTTGTATTTGTATTGCAGCTTTTGTATTTGTGTTGCACCTATTAGTGTTGGCACCTCTGGGCCACCGTATGTTTTGCCTCAGTGACAGACTCATCCATCTTTGCATCGGTTCTGTTTCAAAGATACTTCTGGGTGGTAAGATGGTAAAATGATTTGTTCTGACCAGGAGAGAGAAAATGTTTGCAGAGACTGAATGGTTCCCACAATAATTTCTATCAGCTCTGATGGAAGTTGGCCAAACAACCTTTTTGTCCTCTACTGGTACAACAAGATGTTCTCATTTCAAAATCTGCAAACCAAATAACAATGTGAGGGCTCGGAACAAATAAAACACACATTTGTTTCAAATACTGACAAGATACAAAATAAACCTTTACAATGCCGTAAAATTTCAAAGAATATCCATTTAAACTCCTAAAACAAAACGAGAGCTTTCAGCACAACGGAAAGAAGATAAAATCAGCATCCACGCTCTCGTTTTCCAGTTTACACAACTTTTATTCCTTTCTTCTGTTTCTTTCTTGGCTTGTCACGTTGGTGATCTGAGGAAGAGGTGAAGAAGACACAAGGAGAGAGGAATCAAGGCACCAGGAATTTAATCAAACTAAGACACTGACTTTCTGCCGGCTCCTCTGACCTCTAGCTGCGTGTTTATCACTGTGAGCCGAATGTTTTCTTCTTTTTCTGGCCTATCAAGCTTCCCACCTTATCTCTTCCTCCTCCAAGTGTCCAACTTGTCTGACTCCTGCCGTAATTAAATGTGTACTTCATTAATGGAAATTGGGGAGCTTTTAATACCCTTGTTGAAATTCTGAAGAAAGTGCAGCGGCCTCGCGAAACGCTCCAGCATCGTTGCAAATTAGATTAGGGACCAAGAAAGGCAGTAAAATTAGAATGATAATGGTTGATATGGCTGCCTGACAGGCATGACTATTCAAGGATCAATGGGATGTTGAATGCTTTGGCGCAGCTCACTTCTCAAAGGCCGGGGGACCAACGTCAGCCTACAGATGTGCCTTTTGGAAGCACATGAAATTAGTTTAATTTGGTAAATGGCAGGGATTTAGAAGCTTTTAGCTTGACTGTAACAAGACAAGAATACATTGAAATGTTTTGCTCTTGTTTTATTAGCATAAAACCGAGTTGGGCCGATTTGCATTCCAAACAAGTTGGGGGGTTTTCTCCATCACATGCTTTTTCCCCCTCTATTAGATTGCATTTGCATTCCCTGCCTAGATTGAACACCATCTTTTAACCTGCTCTAATCCTTTTAAAGGGGCGGGGGCGGCTTGATTTCATTCCAACTAATCTAATCACAGACACCAATTACAGGACAATTTTGATTAAAGTCCAATAAGGCTAATAAAGATTAGAATATTCTTAATCCTGATAAGAACTGCACTCTCAGTTTCTGTCAGCTTGGGGCAAAATGATCCTCACTGACAAGTTCAGGTTAGATTCTGTAATGTTTCCGTCAAACATTGAGAATAACTGCATGAGCGAGAGGCTTACAATGAGGTAAACAGACTTTGTCCTTTCATTCGGTCTCATTGACCCCCGGGCTCTAAAGGCAAACAGGCAAGCCTGGTCCTTCTCTAAAGGAGGGCGGAGTGTGTGCATGGAGGGTCGGATTGAAGGCAACAATAACGACAGGAAAAGGAGTTTAAGAGTTTAATATAGTGGCTAATATTGAATCCTTTTCGCTTGATCATGACTATAAATGTCTAAGTTTATCCCTCCAAACACCAGAATTCATTTAGACGTTGGTTTTTAGGCTAGATGCGGCTAAATGCGGTCGTTCCGTCATAGTCTGGATTAAGTTCAGAATTAGTTGTTGAAGGTTGGGCTGTGTTTGGTCGGGCTGATTTTGTCCCACTTTAGTCCAATAATAGACAAGAAAAGACCCAGTTTTCTGGAAATTACCTTCACCTTTCACTTTTCAACCAAATAAAAAGTTTAATGAGGGATTTGAAATGTATTAATAATGATAACAAACTTGAGGAATGAGGTTGTTTTCATACTTTCAATAAATATTTTGGGGGTGTGGGACCCAAACTGGGATTAAAAAATCTGGGATCCTACAACAACTGGAGCTCTGAATGAAACGTTAATCAGCAGAAATCCTTATTCAATGTTTCTCACTGCTATGAGGGAAAAGGCATTTATAGATATAGTGAATAAATGTAATAACAAGAGGTCAACTGATTATGATGGCATTGATATGACAGTAATTAAAAAGGTCATTGAGGAAATTATTCAGCCTCTGTCTTAGATATGAAATCTGTCATTTCAGTCGGGTAAATTTCCAGAAAAGATGAACATTTTACATTTCTTTTTCTATCTTAAATTAAACCTAAAAGTTGTCTTTCCTACAGGAGAAAATTACACAATCAAAAGTTTAAAAGAGTTTAAAGTTTTATTGATTCTATTAAGGGATCAGAGCATTACCTTTTTAAATCAATGAAGTGCAGCATTTCCAGGCTGCCTGGCTTTTTCTAGATCAATCCCTGTTAGTGTGAATGATGCATTAATGTTCGGTGGTCGTCTGTGAGGAGTCTCCCTCTGACACATGGAGGTCTACTTTTCTAGATATGGTGAGGACAGTAGAGGACCAACAATGCCTAGCTTCTCTGAAAAGCAAATAAAGAAGA
>NW_015151074.1:169164-170432 GCF_000732505.1 Cyprinodon variegatus | reverse complement strand
AGACAGGCAGATTACCGGCAGAGATACTCTTCTGGGTTTCAGGTTTCAGACAGGTTCAATCTAGTAAGCAGAGAGGAGAAAACAGATCAGGTTCAGGTTCTGGTTTTCAGGGAGTCAGAGATTCAGACAGGCAGGTTGGCTCAGGCTTGCTTACCGTAACTGGCAAACACTCTGACGCTGGAGAGACGTCCTCTGCCTCCTAAAATACAGATCTCCTGATGAGCAGATGAGCGACAGGTGGTGCAATCAGCTCCGGCTCCAGAAGATCTAGTACGCCCTCTGGTGGAGAAAGTGGACAGACCTCCAGATCCCAACACTTCAGAGAATCAGCCCATGATATTTTTAAATCAAATATATTTAAATTTAAAATGAATAAATATGAAGCTAAAAATGACCTTCTCAGGTGTTGGTGTGAACAAACAAAGTAACACATCTAATAAAAACAACTTTTTTCCAGATGCTCACAGCAAATATAGCAAAGCTACGCTCTGCCATTGAACACAGGAGAAGCAGAAGCATCTGGACTCACTTTACTGGACGGCTGACCTTAATGTAGACCAGCAGGGCTGTAACTAGGGGTGTAAATCACATCCATCATGGCGATTCGATTCAGTATCGATTTCCAGACCCAACGATTCGATTATTTTCGATACTTAAGAATACACCACGATTCGATTCGATTAATTGGTTCATTTTTTTTTTTTTACACCTTACAGGCTAGACAATGTTTCAAATTTGAAATAAATCAATGAAAGCTGTAATATCGTTATGCATTTTATTTGAGAAATAACAGCAAAAAACAGAAGTAGAAAAGTTGTACTCCACCTATTCCTGTTAAAACCTCATTCACTGAAAAATAATAATCCGCCTGCGTTATAGATTCTGAAACGCTTTGCATCAAAAAATACTGCACTAAATCAGTGCAATCAGTGCAATGCAATACCTCGGCTCCAGACGTCCCGCCCCCTCCACAGACGCTCCGCTGCTCCTCTCCCAGATTGTAGCTAACCACAGACAGCGCTGCAGACAGGAGGCCGGCTTGGTTTGTTTTTATGACCGACATTGCGGAAAACAACTCGTGAAGTTTGACCCGCTAGAAGAGCGAGGTGCGCGAGAACGCTGGGACCCTTTTTCCACCTGGATCTCCGCTCTTTTTGGCCCTCATGTCCCTCCGTCGACGAACTAAACTCGCCCCCACTTCCTCGCCCGTCGGCCGTATCTAGACCCACAGCGTGTAGCTCAGACCACGCTTCAATATTGAGCATAAA
>NW_015151074.1:164442-166350 GCF_000732505.1 Cyprinodon variegatus | reverse complement strand
AAATTAACTTCAAATGTAGAAACATGCCGGCAGAATATGTTGGCTTTTGTGGATGAACTGAATGCACAGACCATGTTTTCAGGAGGACTTTCTCACTTCAACATAGATTCTAACTACTTTTTACCCGCTGATCACAGCTAATATAGCAAAGCTGCTCTCTGCATCGAACACAGGAGCAGCAGAAGCATCAGACGCTCTAATCTAATGTGGACGAGCATCAGAAATTGAAGCAGCATTTTTGCGTCCGCTGTAAACGATCGAGCCAAAGACCTCCAACACTATCCAACTATATCTGTCAGTATAAAAATCCTATCTTGTTAGTATTTGTTTATCTCCTTTATATTTTTTTTATTGTATTTAATTTTATATGTAGGTTTCGTTGCAAATGAGATCTCAATCTCATGGGATCTTTATTTAATAAACATCAATTCTATTCAGTTTATTTCTATAGCTCCATCATGTCATCTCAGGTCACTTTCCAGTTCATCAGATCATCCAGTCAGATTGATTCAAAGTTTTCTATCTAAGGAAAACCAGCTGATTGGTTTTAATATTATTTAATTAATCATATTTAGCTGAAAATCCATCATTAAAAGCTGATTCTTTGCAGGTCGTCCACAGCAATAGCTGAAGAAATGAAGCAGAGCAGTGGAACCTAAACTGTTTCAGTGGAGACGGCCGTAGGGTCGTCCTTATCAGCGCCGTTGATCTCCTGATTCTTCAGCGTTTTACAGCAACACAACAAGGCCAAAAGCTTGTCTACTACACTTTTTCTCAGCAAAACAAACATCGCCGCGTCTGCAAGAGGACTGAGAACAGCACAAATCAAAACCATCTTCTTGAAAACAGGGCTTCTTCGAGGCAACAGTAGAGAGATTATGATGGGCAGGAAAAGCACAGCATATATGAGCAGCACCATGACCAGGATCGCAATGATTCGACGTTTCTCATCAGCAGGGACGCTTCGAGCTTCCGACAACGCTTTGACCGTCCCAGCCAGGAAAAAGATGAACAGGGGAAACGGTAGGAGAAGAAACACAGCCAAGGTGGTTTTATTTGTCTGTTGATCTCCAGATGAAAAGGAGGCCAGAGTGAAAACTAGAGAGAAGATCCAGACCATCACAGACACCATCACAGAGGTCTTTATGTTCTGCCTGAATCGGTACCACAGCGGTTTGGCAACAGCCAGGTACCTAAAATACAAGACATATGTGGTCAGACAATAATGATGCTTCACTGTGAAACACACTAATACTAATAGTTACCTTTCAATGGAAACACACACCATGAATGCAACACTGGCTGTGAAGCCAAAATCGAAGACAACAGTAACTGCATGAAAATGAAGCATCAAGGGAATGGTGCTGCAGTACTGGATCAGATGAGAAATCAGGAGGTTGACGATAGACACCGGAGCAACTTGGTCGCTTTTCACCTGCAGGGAAAGCAGAATAAAAAGGTGGTGCATTCTTCCCAACATCTTAGAAAGATTAAATAACTCTTTTTCAAAAACAGAATAGAAATATTTCATTTCTTTCTCCACCCACTGAGCAAAATAGGTTGAAGAGACGACATGATTTACTTCCAAACGACGTCTACATTTGGTTGGAAAGTTAAAGGGGAAAAGCCATTTTTAGATTGTTGAAAAGTCTTTTCAGCGTCTATTATTGGACTGAAGTTGGACAAAATCAGACCGATCAAACAGCCCAGATTTAACAGCCCCCAGACTATGACAGACAGACAGACAGACGCCTAAAAGCCAACATCTGGATTACCTCTGGTGTTTGGGTTAAAGAACCAGATTTACAATCAGCCCGATGAAAAGCGAACGCTTCTATAAACACTGAGCCTGGTTCTGCTGGAGGTTTCTTCCTGTTCAAAGGGAGTTTTTCCTCTCCACTGTCGCTA
>NW_015151074.1:160052-160981 GCF_000732505.1 Cyprinodon variegatus | reverse complement strand
CTGCTGTAGGTTCCTTCCTGTTACAGTGGAGGTTTTTTCCTCCGCTCTCTAACACGATCGCTGTGAGGGATTGATGTAGAGTCAACAGCACAATGCAACCGAACGTCTGCTGTCTCTACCCGCTCTTTGAATTGTCTCTTTCAAGGGAATTGCTGTTTTTTTTTTTTTAAACTGAATTGAATGATGTACTCACCTTTGATGAAACGACAAATATGGCCACCAGATTCAAAGAAAGTCCAGTGCCGATGATGATCCAAACCACTATATTGCTGGTTTCATCAGTGTCACTGTCACCATCGTTGGAGGATGTGTTATAGTAGCTGAAGCTGGAATCCTCCATTCTTCAATGTCCAATCTGCAACACCAAAACCAAGAGACATGAAATGTCTCCTAACTTGTTGTTGTTGTTTAGCCCTTTTCAGAGGGAAATATTAAAAAAAAGGTTCTTAGTTCTTAACCCTGATTTTCAAAAAAGAGTAAACATTTCCAGCATTTGAAGTATTGAAAATAATTTCCAACTACATTTCTTGACAGGTAGCAAAATTGTATCAATAAATTAAACGTATTAAACATATTTTCTTGCAAGCTTCTTTTAAATTCAAAGCAAAAGTTCATATTTTTACCGTTTAGGTTAACAGTTCTTGAGTCAGTTCCTGTTCAGCATTTTTCTGCCTGCATCTCTGCAGCGTGTGCATACTATATATACATGCTATTTGGTATTTGACCAATGGCGTCTGACCTACGCGTTAACAACGTGAGGGCAGAGCTAATGTTATCTTTATACAAGTGAAAACTGACATCATTAAGAAGTATTTCAGTTCTTGAAACACAATTTATTTCTGTCGGTTTAATGGAAAAAGTTGCTTTTCAAGGGAAGAGACTGAAGTGCTTTAAACTGCATTCACCCTCTGATGGTGGGAAGCTACTTT
>NW_015151074.1:155507-158202 GCF_000732505.1 Cyprinodon variegatus | reverse complement strand
TGCCTGTCTGTTGCCTCACCCGATTCTGTCCTTGGACCTGCAACCAGCCTGACCTACTGTTGTCTTCCTGTTTACCTGACCCTGCCTGCCTGTGAGGACCAGATTCTCCCTAACCTGTGTGAAATCTCTGAGCTTGTTATCTGTATAAAGTAGAGGAGGACCGGGGCCATGTATTGCCAGATGCCGCGGAAGAACCTCCTCCCCTAGATAGAGCATTGCAGATGGGTGGAGGCTGGGTCTTCCAGCATCACAATGAGCCGAAGCACACAGCCAGGATAACCAAGGAGCGGCTCTGGAAGAAGCAGTTCTAGGTTCTGGTGTGGCCTAGCCAGTCTCCGGTCTTAAACCCAATAGAGAAACTTTGGAGAGAGCTCGAAATCTGTTTTTATCAGCAAAAGCCCAGAAACCCGACTGATCTAGAGAAGATCTGTGTGGAGGAGTAGGAGAAAGTCCCTCCTGCAGTGCAAACCTGGTAAAAACTACAGGAATCGTTTCAACTCTGAAACAAAGGCTACTGGACCAAATATTAACACTGATTCTCTCAGGTGTTCAAATACTTATTTGCAGCCGAATCATAGAAATAAACAATGGAAATGCACCTACGATATCAATTTAAGACCCCTCCATGATTTCTAAGTAGGAGAACTTGCAGAATAGTGTTCAGATACTTATTTTCCTCACTGTATTTAGTCCGAGAGAGAAATTCTTGAGGCTTTATGCAAATTCTTATAAGTGTGATTAAAGAGCCCCAGGTGTAAATAAAACACTTCTTATTCCTGACTGATGTCCTTTGGAGGTGCAGTGACCTTCTCTCAGCTCGAGCTGCGGTTACCACAGATATGGCGTTCACCTGATGCTCCTGTTTTTCAGGCAGCTGAGGAGGGCGGAGGTTCATGGCAAAGTGGCAGCTGGCAGGCCCATAATTAATCAGCTTCCACTGTAATTAAAGTGTCCATCAACAAGCTTGGAAGGACGGTGCCCCCACCCCTCCCTCCTCGCCCCCAGAACTGCAGGAATTCAAACGGCAGGAATAATGAGTTCACCTTTCACTGCTTTGAAGCAGATAAACAGCAGAGGCTGTTGGTACAAGTCAGCCGATGGATCACCGCACCTGCAGCGCTTCAAGTTTAACCCCTTTTTTCTTCTGAGAGCAATTGCAGCTTAATGACTGCGAGGGAGCCTGTGCTGCATTTAGTTCTACTGAAAGCAGAGAGGTCTGACTTTCCTAAAATACTCCAAATTCCTGATTCCAATGTGGACATTTTAACTGAGATGCCCACTGAGATGTCAGAAAACCGAGGAGAAACAATCATACTGGAATATGGATGCTACTGACATAACTTAGACTTTGCTACTTTCATAGTTTGCAGTTTTTCTTCATATGCATGAAGCATTAAGTCAGTCATTCATTAACTACTTTAATGTTTCTATGTTTCTATGTTTATGTGAATCGACACTCTGCAGAGTGGGAGAACAGAGATAGAATGAAGCAGAATGATGAAAAAGGGGTCCCTATGTCCTCCAGCAGTCTAAGCCTATAGCAGCACAAATGCAGAAAATAGCCCAGGATGAACTTTTTGGATGAGGTGTAAGAAACGTAGAACCACAATAGGGCCAAGGCAGAGCAAAGGAGAAACATCTATCGGAACTGAAATAATAATTTTAAGATGAGCATCAGTATGATTTAGCAGTGTTTTTGTATTTGGCTGGAACTTTAAGGTGTTTTTTTCTATTTTTATAGAATTTTTTAGTTGATCTAAAGTTGGATCACAAACCGTTTCTGTTTTTTCTAGATGAGCAGACCTATAGCAGACCTTTTCCACCCAGACTGAATGTAATCTTGAAGGAATCTGTTACTCACTCCTAGATGCTGGCATGCCTAGCTAGTAGCCTGCTAATTCAAGCATTCCTCAGTGAGGATGCTCGGCCTCCCACCACCTAGGATCAATGTTTAAAACTGGGATTAGTCATCGGGAATCATGCAGCTGTGGTCGAAGGAAGCTCCTCCAAAAATCATTAAACAATCATGTATTCCCATTGATTTATTCTAAATACCTGAGTAGAGAGCAGATTAAAGCAGCGGCTAATGCAGATGAAGGAGCTGAAGCAATCGAGGGGTGGGGGTCTGGAGGGAACACTTTTGTCTTAATCAGAAGGAAACAATACTGTTGCAATTACCAGCCTAAGCAGGTCTATTAAGACTTCTTCACTTGACATATTTATGCATTTCAGATACTGCAGGACACGTTAAATAGAGTTAACTCAGGCAGCTTCTTCCCTTCCACTGTAAGCAGCGACTGGGGGCCACCAGGACCACCAAGCTGCTGCCTTTGTTGTCAGCCTTATTATAGCTCCATGAAGAGTTATATGTTCTAGAAGAGTTCCCATGTTTCCATGCTGATGGTCACTTTGTTATTCAGCTTCTAGTTTGGTCAAAATAAACATCTGAAAAATGTTTCGCCAAATTTTGAAAACATCCATTTGCTTTAGAAACCAGTTTGCCTTATAAAGCTTAAGATGGCAAGAATTTAACATAGATTTCTGTGAGGTTACAGATGATCTAGGAGTTTATCTACGTTGTTTGACTTGCAACGTAAATCTAAAATGAAATTTCTGTCGAACAGTTTCACTCACAAGCTATCTCTATAGTTCTGCTGCTATAGGCTTAGACTGCTGGAGGACATAGGGACCCCTT
>NW_015151074.1:152199-153815 GCF_000732505.1 Cyprinodon variegatus | reverse complement strand
AAACCAATTTTCTACCTCTCTTTGAGGTTATTATGGATAAGGGCAGTGGCACGGTGAGAATCCTTTCCTTGGACTTCTCCAGTGCCTTTAATACAATCCAGCCCCTTCTGCTCCAGGACAAACTATACAGCATGGGAGTGGACCCGCACCTGCTCACCTGGATCCACAGCTACCTCACCAACAGGCTGCAGTATGTCAGGCTGAAGGACATCATGTCTGACACTGTGGCCAGCAGCACAGGAGCCCCTCAGGGCACAATGCTGGCCCCTCTTCTCTTCACCCTGTTACTCATCTGACTTCCACTACAACTCAGGGCTTTCACATACAAAAGTATGCTGATGACACAGCCATAGTCGGATGCATCAGGGATGACAAAGAGGAGGAGTATCGACTACTGGGGGGGGACTTTGCCCTTCGGTGCCACACAAACCACCTGGAGCTCAACTCCTCTAAGACAAAGGAGCTAGACTTTAGGAGGCCCAGACAAAAGCCAAGACCAGTCGTACTAGAGGGAACTGAGGTGGAGGCCGTGGACTCCTACAAGTACCTTGGGGTGTGGTTGGACAGTAAACTGGACTGGTCAAAACCCACCAACTACCTGTACAGGAAGGTACAAAGTAGGATGTACTTCCTTAGGAGACTGCGGTCCTTTAACATCTGCAGCAAACTACTATATATGTTCTACCAGTCTGTGATTGCCAGTGTCCTCCTCTACACCGTGGTGTCCTGGGGAGGCAGCACATCCAAGAAGGACACGTCCAGACTGGACAAACTGATCAGGCGGGCCAACTCCGTGGTCGGCATGAAGCTGGACTCTCTGGTGACGGTGGCAGAGGAGAGGACACTGAATAAACTGATGGACATCAAGGACAACAGCAGCCAGAGGAGCCTGACCAGTGACAGACAGCTGCCAGACCAATAGACTTAAGAACTCTTTTGTCCCCAACGCCATCAGACTGTACAACGCCTCACTGGGGGCGAGGAGGCGACACAGGACAGGGGGAAGAGGAAAGGAGTAGCAACACTTGTATTTTTTATTTTTTATGTTAAATGTGAACTCTATATTTATTTGTACTTGGATTTTGCTTAATTTTTAACTTAATCTAACTTAATACTTTTTTGCCCTGTAAGCTCCTGGTAACCTTAATTTCCGGAGGGAGTCTTCCCAAGGGATCAATAAAGTACCGTCTAAGTCTACGTCTATTAAACGTGCTAAAAAGTTGCTCCACAGTTCAGGGAGCGAGAGAAAGGTGACGCTCGTTTATTTAAATCAGGGGGAGATGAGTTTATTTCCCAAAATTGTACAGTAATGCTTTTTCATTAAACAGATTCCTTCTCCATTAGATTTAGATGACTGTGACGAGACGGGTAGCCTGGCTGGCTCAGAGGCTGGCAGCTCCCGTTCACTGCTTTCTGTTCTCGCTGAGGCAGGCAGAAATAGAATACCACAGGAGAAGGTAGACGAATGTCACCGTGCACTCACCAAGTTCATTGTTTACAGAATTAATAAGAGAATCAATAAGGAATAGAATCGTTTCACAGAATCGATAAGGGAATCGGAACCCTAGGGACCACCACCCTAGTCTGCCAGTCCAGGGGAACTGCCCCTGATGTTG
>NW_015151074.1:149020-152039 GCF_000732505.1 Cyprinodon variegatus | reverse complement strand
AAAGTAGGATGTACTTCCTTAGGAGACTGCGGTCCTTTAACATCTGCAGCAAACTACTATATATGTTCTACCAGTCTGTGATTGCCAGTGTCCTCTTCTACACCGTGGAGTGCTGGGGTGGCAGCACATCCAAAAAGGACAAACTGATCAGGTGGGCCAACTCCGTGGTCGGCATGAAGCTGGACTCTCTGGTGACGGTGGCAGAGGAGAGGACACTGAATAAACTGATGGGCATCAAGGACAACAGCAGCCAGAGGAGCCTGTTGAGTGACAGACTGCTGCCGGACCAATAGACTTAAGAACTCTTTTGTCCCCAACGCCATCAGACTGTACAACGCCTCACTGGGGGCGAGGAGGCGACACAGGACAGGGGAAAGAGGGAAAGAGTAGCAACACTTGTATTTTTTATTTTTTCTGTTAAATGTGAACTCTATATTTATTTGTATTTGGATTTTGCTTAATTTTTAACTTAATCTAACTTAATACTTTTTTGCCCTGTAAGCTGCTGGTAACCTTAATTTCCAGGGGGAGTCTTCCGAAGGGATCAATAAAGTACCGTCTAAGTCTACGTCTATTAAACATGCTAAAAAGTTGCTCCGCAGTTCAGGGAGCAAGACAAAGGTGACGCTCGTTTATTTAAATCAGGGGGAGATGAGTTTATTTCCCGAAATTGTACAGTAATGCTTTTTTAGTTAACGGATTCCTTCTCCATTAGATTTAGATGACTGTGACGAGACGGGTACCCTGGCTGGATCAGAGGCTGGCAGCTCCCGTTCACTGCTTTCTGTTTTCGTCGAGGCAGGCAGAAATAGAATACCACAGGCGAAGGTAGACGAATGTCACCGTGCGCTCACCAAGTTCATTGTTTACAGAATTAATAAGAGAATCAATAAGGAATAGAATCGTTTCACAGAATCGATAAGGGAATCGGAATCGTGAAAATCTTACCAATTCCCAACCCTATCCAGAATGTCGAATAAAATGTGATTAGTATATTTTTCTTTACCAACACGAAGAACAAAAAAAGGGAAATATTACCATTTCAATGTGCAGAAAACAGGTTATTTTAAGAACATTAAAAGGGATTTATTTAGGACAAAAACAAGATTTAACTTTTGTTCTTAAGAAGTACTTATGTTGATGTGATTTTATTTCTTAAGATTGGCTCAGAGCGTGTAGATCCAATCCTGTGTTCCAAGGCCAGGACGAAAACCTCACTGCACCTCCTGAATCTGAGATTCAACTATCAGACGCACCCTCATTTCCAGAACCAAGGAATAGACCTTACCAGGGAGGCTTAAGAGTGTGATTCCTCTGTAGTTGGAACACATCCTCCGGTTCCCCTTATTTAAATAGAGGGACCACCACCCTAGTCTGCCAGTCCAGGGGAACTGCCCCTGATGTTGCAGAGCCGCAATAACCAACACAGCCCCACAACATCCAGAGCCTTAAGGAACTCAGGGCGAATCTCATCCATCCCTGGGGCCCTGCCACAGAGGAGCTTTTTAACCACCTCAGTGACCTCAGCACCAGAGATGGGAGAACACCACCTGGAGCCCCCAGGCTCTGCTTCCTCAATGGAAGACATGTTGGTGGGATTAAGGAGGTCTTCGAAGTGCTCCGCCCACCGACATGCAACTTCCTGAGTCCAGGTTAGAAGGACCAATCCCTACTATAAATGCTGTTTGTACTGTGCTGCTTCCCCCTCCCGAGACACCGGATTGTGGACCAGAATCGCTTCGAAGCCATATGGAGGTCTTTCTCAATGGCCTCTCTGAACTCTTGCCATGCTCGAGTTTTTAACTCAGCGATCAGCCGAGCCACCTGCTGCTTTGACTGCTGGTACTGCCTCTGGAGTCCCACAGGTCTTTAAAGCCCGATAGGACTCCTTTTTCAGCTTGACAGCTTCCCCACTCGCTGGTGTCCACCAGCATGCTTGAAGGTTGCCACGAGGCATGCATCACCGTCAACCTTGCTACCAAAGCTCCGACTAGCCGCCTCAACAATAGAGGCATGGAACATGGTCCACTCAGACGCAAAGTCCCCCACCTCCCTTGGGACATGTTCAAAGCTCTGCCGGAGATGGGAGTTAAAGCTCCTTCTCATGGGGGACTCTGCTAGATGTTCCCTGCAAACCCTCACAATATGTTTTGGCCTACCCGGTCCGACTGTCATCTTCCCCCACCATCGAAGCCAACTCACCACCAGGTAGTGGTCGGTGGAGAGCTCTGCCCCTCTCTTCACCCGAGTGTCCAAGATTTGCGGCCGCATGTCAGATGGAAAAAAAAACAAAGTTGATCATTGAACTACCGCCTAGGGTGTCCTGGTGTCAAGAGCACATATGGACACCCTTATGCTTGAACATGATGTTCATTATGGACAATCTGTGATGAGCACAGAAGTCCAACAACAGAACACCACTGGAGTTCAGGTCAGGTGGGCCATTCCTTCCAACCACCCCTCCCCAGGTCTCACTGTCATATCCCACGTAAGCGTGGAAGTCCCCTAGAAGAACAAAGGAGTCCCCAGGACTGCATAAGCACAAATAACAGTTAGAACCCGTCCCCCCAGACGTATGCAAAGGGAGGCAACCCTCTCGTTCACGGGGATGAACCCCAACGGGTTCTTTTGATGTTTAATTTTAACAATATAAATTGATATTGATATTCTTTTCTGTGCAGCTAGGCGAATTCACCTCATCTTCAGCTCCTCTCAGTTCTGGGGTTCCCCAAGGCTCCATTCTTGGACCTATTCTTTTTCTCCTGTATATGTTACCACTGGGGTCAAGTTTCAGGACCCATAATCTTTCTTTTCATTGTTATGCTGATGACGTCCAGATCTACTTCCCTTTAGCATCAAAATCCAACAACTCCATCCAGTCATTTCCTAACTGCTTAAACAATGTCAAATCATGGATGGCCTCAAACTTTCTGAATCTGAATGAAAGTAAGACAGAAATTCTAATGTTTGGTTGTAGTCCAGCAGTTTTTCCCCCTGGCTTCTTGGCCCTCTTACACCT
>NW_015151074.1:145975-148025 GCF_000732505.1 Cyprinodon variegatus | reverse complement strand
GAGGTCAGTAAAACAATTCAAGTTCAGTAACCAGCAGAATCCAGGAATTCAGTCCAAAAACAGAACTGACACAGCAAACAAGGCGGGGAGCAAAAACTTTTATATCCAGAGACAGAAAACAGGTCAGAATCACAGAACAATTAATAGATCAGCTGGAATAATCTGGCACTGACGGTAGGCAAACAGGCAGCATCAGTAGCAGCAGGAACCAGGCGGAAAAGATAAGCATAACCAGGTCAATTAAACAGGTGAACAGGAGTAAATAAAATGGGCAACCATCAACACAAAGAGCGCTTTCACTTACATTTGGAAAAATCAGCATTTGAAGTTACAATAACAGAATTCAAGTTTGATAAACCTCAAAGCAAAGCTAAAAAATTTACGTTAAGGTCCCAAACTTAAAGGATTGCTGAAGTTTGTTGCCTTAACATTTTGAGTTCTGCCAACTTTCTTTTTTCTACAGTGTGTGCAAAAAACCAAACATTAGAGGATCATAATAATAATTTAATAAATTAAAAAGGTTCATTTAGATCCTACAAAGATATTCATGACAGGTTTTATCAATGTAATCTGACTATTTTGTGAAATGTAGTTACTGTTTCAGAAGATATAGATAAGGAGAAATATCTGTTTTGATTCAGAGACAGAAACCCGAGGGCAGAGATTACATATTAAAGTAGAAATTGCAAAGATTTGAATCAGTGGAAAGATTTGTTTCTCATGAGACTCTAAAACTCTCTAACCTATTTCCAAGAAGAAAATATTAATCAGAGCAGGAACCTCTGTTCAATACCTACTTTTTAAATTATATTGAGAAATATCCAGCTGAAAGAGACAGAAAACCAGGAGGATTTGCAGAGGATGAAAAAGCAACCAGGCTGACATGCAGCTGCTGTTTCTGACCATGAACCTGCTTGATTGTATGTTCACTGTGAACAGAACCTTAATTAGGAACCCGGCGTCTTTTTTGACATCCATGACTGGTGCTTCCCAGTTGATGACCCGTTCAAGCCCAGGGGTACACAAGGTACCCTTGTTTATACCCTGGTATACCCTGGTGCAACAACCCAACTGGCAGGTTCCATTCTGCCTTGAGCGACTTCTGCAGAATCAAAGACAATTCAAGCCAATATTTACAGCCTCTAGATTCTCATGTAGGAGTAAAGAATGCCACAAATTCAATGACTGGACGGAATCGGCTGGGTTTCCCTTGATAGAAAATACTTAACTAAACTGATTTTATCGTCTCTGTTAAGAACCTTGAGACGACATGTGTTGTAAATTGCTAAATATATAAACTGAATTGATTATTTCTGTTAATGAACAAATGAGAATGACATTAGATTAAACAAAGTTCATCTTATACTTAGTTTGGTCATGTTAGACATTAGATGACGCAATAAAGCTCATAAAACCTACTGGCCACAGATGTATGTTTTTAATACAAACTGTCTTATTAAATACGCCTTTAAAGTGTAAACTGTGGCCAAATCTTCATCAACATCAGTTCCTACATCTGAAGCTGTAGACCAGATTTATGGCAGAGATGGTTTCCAATAAGCTGTGAGTTTGATTACGGTATTTAACTGTTCAATGGCCTCCCAGTTTCTGTCTGCTGTCACATGTGTCAGCTTTGTCACATGACAAAGAAACCCGACGCATCAGGCATCCACAACGCAGGACGGCAAAACACAACTGACCCTGCTTAGATTAGATTTACCGCAAGGCTGGATGCAACCACTACCAGACATGATGGATTATTGTAATGGCCACCTCCATGGCCTCTCTGTCATGTTTAAATGGCAATATATCTGGGGAGGAAGGAGGGGATCTAACGATGGGAAGGTAGGGAGGAGAATCATGTGTTTGAGGTGTAAATAAAAAGCGGCTGACGTGGTGCAGGTACTCACTGCCCTACGCCTCATCACTACTGATGGTCCTTCATCATAGGCAGTCATGTGCAACTATTAGATCTATTCATTCATCTGACTGAACCACAGCCAGGATCCCTTTTTCTAAACACACACATTTTGTGTGACACCATCTTTGC
>NW_015151074.1:142711-145811 GCF_000732505.1 Cyprinodon variegatus | reverse complement strand
GTGACTTTTCGAGAGAATCAGTATAGTTATTTTATTCAGGGTTTCCACAGTCTGACATCATTTCAGAATTCCCTGATTTTTAACTGATCAGGATTAGTTTTCCCTGACAGAATAAATGCAGCAACAAGACAATAATAATAACATAACAGGTTTAACATGTTTAGCTCTATAGCATTTAAACGCACCTCTCCAAAACAAATGAATGAAAATTTTTTAATGTATGACCTTCATCACTGTACAGAAGACTGCCATATGATAGAAATATTTACACTGTGCGCATGGCGTACACTTATGCCAGTTTTCCTAATCCCTGACCCATAATTTTTAATCTAGGGTTATCTGGGTGGAGGGTGAAATGCGTGGAGGGTAAAATAGCCTTGTTATTGTCTTTTAGCCTGCCAAGTTAAAAAACAATTGATTCGCGCCAGATAAAAATCCCTGGACAAAAATCACGCCATCTGGCGGAAAATCACGCGGCTTTTTGAAATCACATGAGAATGTGTACAAAACAACAAAAATGGCAACGCTTGTGGGCTGTTTTCAGCAAATTTCTGTGATTTGAAAGTAATTTTGAGTGATAAATATATATTTTTGCGATCATTACCGACTTGTACGCTTGTACAATAAAAACTACTTGCCCCGGGAGATCGGGCGATGGTTAACATCAAGCCCTGGTACCCTTGTTCAAGGCACCGGTGAAGGTGCGTCAGGCAGCAATTAGCAGGTACAACATCACCCTATATTTTTTAAACCTTCAAGGGGGGACAAAATAAAGATATCAGTATTTATTTCATTATCTTAAACACATACATTGAAAGTAAGAAGTAAAATGGTGTGACGATTCATAAGCAACTAGCACTGGCTACCACCACCAAGATGCCAAACAAACAATATTGTGTTAACTACCTTAAATGGACTATAGAGACTGTAAAACGGGTCTTTAACTGACAGGGTGTCCCACTTAGAGCAGGAATTATACCAGAATTGAAAAACAGTATGTAAATATTTTGCTTTTAAGATTTACTTAAAAATTTACTTTTTCATCTGTCAATCTGATCTATCCAAAACTTCTCAAGTGGAAAAGTTTATTCTTGTATGACCATAGGTTAAATAAACAATACTGTGATCAGCCATTTCGGAAGTTGAACGTCAACTGTTTCTTCTCTGTTTTTTCCTTTTCCCTTATTATGCCAATCACTGCCCCTCTGTGGTTTTTGCAGGTACTACACCAACATTCACATCAACAATAAAAGGGTACAGCGCTTCTATGGGCTCATTCACAGCACGCATACCCTGGTGCAACAACTCAACCCGCGGGTTCCATTCTGCCTTGAGCGACTTCTGCAGAATCAAAGACAATTCAAGCCAATATTTACAGCCTCTAGATTCTCATGTAGGAGTAAAGAATGCCACAAATTCAATGACTGGACGGAATCGGCTGGGTTTCCCTTGATAGAAAATACTTAACTAAACTGATTTTATCGTCTCTGTTAAGAACCTTGAGACGACATGTGTTGTAAATTGCTAAATATATAAACTGAATTGATTATTTCTGTTAATGAACAAATGAGAATGACATTAGATTAAACAAAGTTCATCTTATACTTAGTTTGGTCATGTTAGACATTAGATGACGCAATAAAGCTCATAAAACCTACTGGCCACAGATGTATGTTTTTAATACAAACTGTCTTATTAAATACGCCTTTAAAGTGTAAACTGTGGCCAAATCTTCATCAACATCAGTTCCTACATCTGAAGCTGTAGACCAGATTTATGGCAGAGATGGTTTCCAATAAGCTGTGAGTTTGATTACGGTATTTAACTGTTCAATGGCCTCCCAGTTTCTGTCTGCTGTCACATGTGTCAGCTTTGTCACATGACAAAGAAACCCGACGCATCAGGCATCCACAACGCAGGACGGCAAAACACAACTGACCCTGCTTAGATTAGATTTACCGCAAGGCTGGATGCAACCACTACCAGACATGATGGATTATTGTAATGGCCACCTCCATGGCCTCTCTGTCATGTTTAAATGGCAATATATCTGGGGAGGAAGGAGGGGATCTAACGATGGGAAGGTAGGGAGGAGAATCATGTGTTTGAGGTGTAAATAAAAAGCGGCTGACGTGGTGCAGGTACTCACTGCCCTACGCCTCATCACTACTGATGGTCCTTCATCATAGGCAGTCATGTGCAACTATTAGATCTATTCATTCATCTGACTGAACCACAGCCAGGATCCCTTTTTCTAAACACACACATTTTGTGTGACACCATCTTTGCAGGGACTTTCCATTGACTTCCATTCATATTGTATTAATTTCTATAACCTAACCCAGACCCTAATCTTTACCACGTCTCCTAATTGGAACCAGTCTCTGATGTCCACAAACATTTTAAATCCCTAAAATATAGCATATTTCTGGGAAATGGTTCCCTCAGGGTGAAGATAACATGGCCAAGCTCACACATTGCATTTTAAGAAGTCTTACTTGTCATGATCTTGGCGCTGATGTCTGGTCTGATTACTCATTTAACTCACCTGCTTATCTCCGCTCTATTTCTCATTACCACTCATCTGTTCCACCTGCTTCAGCCTCTATTTAACCAGCCTTGAGACCAGCCATCAGAGCCAGATTATTCAAGCTTGTGGTGAGAGTTCTCTGGAATACCAGTGTTTTCTGATTGCCTGATCCTGAACCGTTCTGCCTTTGGACCTCTGAGGCTGCCTGTTCCAGTTCTGTTCTATTGCCTGACCCGTCATCAGACTCCTGCCAGATTTCTGCCTGTCTGTTAACCGAACCTGGAACTGTTCCCGACTCCGTTCTGGATTTCCCTTCAGCACTTCTTCAGACCTCTGATCTCCTGGCTCCGATTGACGAGCACGTGTTTGACACCGGCTTTGGCTTCAACCTCTGGATGACCAAATAAACAGTTTAAACCAACAAAAAATCGGCTTTTATTGTCGGTGGGAATGCCTCACTGACTGTTAAAATCACAACCAGTGAGGGGTCCAACCAGTGGGAGCTCCGGTGGGATCAGGTGGTCTCACCAACAGAAGATGACCAGCGGGAAGTCTGACCAACAGGAGGTG
>NW_015151074.1:138901-140534 GCF_000732505.1 Cyprinodon variegatus | reverse complement strand
ATTTCAGCAAAAATGGCCGCTCCCAGACTCAGTGTTTTTATTTATAACTTTGAAAACTTGTGTAAGATCTCTGGAAAATATTATTTATTTTTAGAATAATTGTCATATTTAGTGAAATAAATAGTTTGAGACTCGACATTTGGAGGTTTTGGTGTTTATCATTTGGACTTGGGACATTCATATCTTTTCATGGGACTTTTTCGATGCTTTTACTCTGGAATCGAATCGAGACTCAGATTGAAAGACTAAGTTTCAAAATGAATGACGGAGAAAATAAATGAAAAACTGCAAGAAGGCCGGTTTATCCTGTTAACTTTGTATTCTACTGCTTTAAACTTAACGGGAAGGTGTCATTATTCTGCCATTATCATTCCCAACATTGCTACCGGCTCTACAAACCAGAAATGAAATATTAGCAGTCCTGCAGCTGGCAGGCTAATGAATGCTGAATGCTGAGATAAAAGTGCTGAGAAACTCTGCAGTTGTTGCCGCTGGTCAACATTAACGCAGACTCAGCGTTCCTCTTTAGAGCCTCGCTGGTTTTCGGCCGCTTTATCTGCGACCTCTTCATATCGGAGAGTGATTAAGTGTTCAGCTCTTTAAACTAAAGGGCAATCATTCCTTTCTTATCTTCAACAGCTTTCTGAGGAAAGGTGAGTTCCCACGAAAGCACAGGGTCAGCTGCAGGGACACAACATTTCTTTCTTCTCTGTTTCTCCTCAGTAAAACAAAAAGCTTCTTTAAATCATTTAAAAAAACATTTCTCAAATGTGTTTTCTTCTTGTGAGTTGATTTAGATATTTAATTATTTCAAATGAGGAAATATCTCAATTGTGTTTATGTTGTTTTTAGGGTTGTTTTATCAGGAAATAGCATTATAAAGTTATTTTATTTTGCTGAATAATAAATGAAAGATTATTTAAATTAGTTTTCATTGAATTTGGGAAGAAATCCTTTTGTTGAACCAAAAGAAAAGTTAAATGTTTTCAAATTAAATTCCATCTGATTTCTTTAAATCTTCTTTTAAAAGAGAAAATAAAGTATTTATCCAAACATTGTGGATTAAAGCAACACACTGAAGAAGAACTGAATGTGCCTTTTTCTCTGGTGAAAAAACTCTAAAGTAGTAATTGGTTTAAAAACAAATCATTAAAAGAAAAGATTAATTACAAATGAAATAAGGAAAAAAAGGGATTACAATTGACAGCATGAAGGAGGCTGGATGTGAACAAAGGAGGCTTAAAGAAGAGAAGAATGAAAGCTGTGTGACAGAGGGAGAGACGGTGAGACGCTGAATGAGTGAAGAACCTGAGCTGCTCTGTGTCTAACTGGGTTTAAAGTGGTCCCAGTAACAGACAAACACTGGTCAGGATTTACATGGAAAAGAAGAATCAGAGGAGGAAAATATTCCCAGTGTCCTACTGTGCTTCTCTCTTCCCTCCAGCCTTTCCTTTCCTTTTCCCTTGTGTCCTTTCTTCTTTCCTCTCTCCTTCCTGTCTTTCTTTCCTTTTCTTTGCTCTTACTTTTGCTAGTTTCTTATTTCTTTTCTTTCCTTTCTTCTTAACTTCCTTGTGTCCTACCTCTATTCTCTTTCCTTTCTTCTTAACTTCCTTGTGTCCTACCTCTATTCTCT
>NW_015151074.1:134072-135792 GCF_000732505.1 Cyprinodon variegatus | reverse complement strand
GAATTGAATTGAAGACATGTGGGAAATCCAGGCAAGACATTTTGGGTCACAGGGCAGAAAACACAGTCTGGTAGGAAGGTTGATCCGGTGAAAACGAAGAAGTTAGCCTCCCTCCTTCACTCTGCTACGGAAAGAGAAATGCAGGCTGACAAGGAGCTACGTCTGCAGAATGGCTGATCAACAGAAACAGGTGGAGGTGGGAGAGAGAGAAGCAAGACATCATTAAACTTCAATGCCCTCTGAATGATTTATGACTGAAAACTTTTGGCTTTATTTGTAAAAGAAGAAAATAAAGATACTAACATCTTAGTAATGAGACTGATTTCTAAGTTTTCTCTAAAAGGAGCAGACAGAGATAGAAGATCAAAGGGATGCAATGAGATTGTTTTTTGTGTCACCAGCAGACGCTCATGGTGACTTTTAGAGAAAAAGCGTCTCCATGTGGAGGGGCCCATTTGTACACAGCTGGCAGCTCCAGGCTGAGCTGATGTGAAGGCAGGAGGCGCGGCGCGCAGCAGCATGTGAAGAGTTGATTTGAGCGCTGTCTCTGGTGACAGACTGCTGTCTCCTCGGCAGCCGGCTTTAAATGGTTTCCCTGTCAGGCAGAATGGAGGGGATAAACTGCACTCTCCAATCCCCAGACCCATTTAGAGAGCAGATGAAAAGGCAGGAGGACAGCCTATACATGTTCCTGCACTTTTATTCAGCGCCAGCCGGCTGATAAACAAAACAGCAAATATCCAGTGCATTTTTTGACAGCCACTTTTCACCTGCCACTCCACATAAAAACGCTGGGGGGGGGGTTCACCCCCTGCTGTCGTTGTCAATCAGATCCCAGCGCCCTGACAGCAGCAGCATGTCTCCTTTCACTCCAATCTCCTCCTGACAGCACATTAATCCACATCAGCAGCTCCAAACTGTTATGGCATTATGGGAACTGTAGTCATTACTCGGAACATGATTAAACCGTTTGGTGTCTATTGACTCAGGCCTGTGTGATTTATGCATTTGTTTAGTCAATAGTGTCGCTGAAACGATGTCATTAATTATGAATGGAGATTCTTTCTCCCCCTCAGCTTTCTGCTGCTGCTGTGGTTCACATCCTGACAGATGAGAGCAGAAAATTATCAGAGTTTAGGGAACAATCCATCTCCAGCTCCATCTTTATCTCCTCCTTAGATTGTACCTCTCTCCCAGTCGTTTTCCTATTTAACAACTTTTGATCTTCGGCTGCAGCTTTTAATTCATCCCGAGAAAAACAGAATATGTCTCATCATCTGATAAAGGAGCAAACAAATAAAGTTTTC
Source organism: Cyprinodon variegatus (assembly GCF_000732505.1). Taxonomy (NCBI): domain Eukaryota; kingdom Metazoa; phylum Chordata; class Actinopteri; order Cyprinodontiformes; family Cyprinodontidae; genus Cyprinodon; species Cyprinodon variegatus. The sequence continues at coordinate 134,485 of NW_015151074.1, read as the reverse complement.
TGAAATTAAAACTCCTGAATTCTTTATGAGCAGAAACTTCCCCATCAGAACCTGAATTTGAATTGCTCAGAGTGAATCTGTGCAATTTGAAATAAAACAAACTGGTTTAAAAGTGAATTCCTCTTAATTGAAGCTGAATCTTATAATACGAAACTGAATTATTAATTGTTTCAAGTTGAAACAATTTGCTTTAGAAATTCAGCGTGTCTGATTTCCCTTCCAGATTGAGAATTCATTTTCAATTGTAAATAATTTTTTTTTTCCTGGAGAAAGACCAGAGTAATCTCACATAGATGGATATTGTGTGTGTGCTAAAGATGTGGCTGCATGTAGGCCTGGAGATGTAGTGCATCCTTCCTATCAAAGGATGAAAGTGAGAACATCCAGTTAGTCCCAGCTGAGCTTACAGTTAA
>NW_015151074.1:131003-131876 GCF_000732505.1 Cyprinodon variegatus | reverse complement strand
ACGTCTTTATTTATACGAATCATTCATATCTTTTTTTTCAGCACTTTGGTCAGCGCCTTCTGCTTTTTACAAGCATAGATGGTGGCGATGCACCCTTCATACATGAACCATTATATTATAAAGCAGCAGAACTTTTTCTGAAACAGCATTAAAACCAACAACTTACTTCAAAGTAGAAACCTTTAGGAATAGTGTGATCTATCCTGGACAGTACCAGCGTTTATGAAACTGTTTAACATCAGCTGGCTCAAAGATCTACATTCATAGAATTCTGTCTGTTGAATGCTAGATATCAGAGTCCAGGACTGGACATCCAAGCAAAACCAAGCGAAGGAGGAGAGCCTGAACCTGTAACTGTACAGCCGCCGCCCGATTCATCTCCGTCTGACAGCGGAGAGAAGGAATGAAGCCCACGGGACGCAGGCTTAAAGCCTCTGTCCTTCACAGCACAGATAAATGGAAGTGTGACATTAAAATGGTAATGACTCAAGGGACACCTGACAGGAGAATGCTGCTGACCTCTGACCTTTGACAGACACACTGAGAGGTTGACAGAGGTTCCTTTAAGGTGTGGCTTTCACAGACCAAACAGCAAAGCGAGCTGGAAACGTTCAAACAACAATAAATATGATGAGGAGACACTTCAAACTGATTGATTGTTTTTCACAGTGAAACATATTTTCCACGTAAAGACGATATAAATATACATTAGCTTTATAACTGAAGCTAATTTACTCTACCTGAGCGTACCGACCAGCAATAAGACAAAGAAGAAGATATAAGAAACATCTGGAGGACGAAGGGCTGAGATGCTGTGAGTTATTATTATCAACCATAACGGCATAGAATAGAATAGAATAGAATAGAATAGAA
>NW_015151074.1:128049-129849 GCF_000732505.1 Cyprinodon variegatus | reverse complement strand
GAATAGAATATGATATGATAAAATGAAACAGAATAGGATCAAAGAGAATAGAACTTTATAGAATAGAATAGAACCATCATTTATTTTCCCACAGTGTAGAAATTAATTTATTTTAACAGCAAGTAGCAAGACTAAACCTACTTTGTTAAAAACATAAAAACATATTAAATGAAATAAAGTGTGACTCCAGTCTCTGCAGGAACTGTTGGACGGTATAAAGATGAAACGGAGAGCAGGGCATCATGCAGACGCCTTCCTCAGCTGGTTGCTGGCAGACATTACGTCTCTGAGCTGCTGGGAGGAAAGATGTTTAATAGGATCCGGACGTTTAGATAAAAACCTTTCGTTAAAAATAGGTTTTTGTTTCAGTTTGAAAATACGCAGATTTTTCCGGCTGATTACAGATAAAATGAAAACCATGGACTAAATTAAAAACTAACAAAATATCCCAAACATAAAACAACTACCGTACCACAAAACATTTCATCTAAAATAGTAAAACGGCTCATAAAACAAATTTCATTTTCTCCCATTTTTGGCACAAATGTTATGTTTGTACAGAAAATCTAATTTCTGGCTCAAAAATATAGATTTTTTTTTTATATAAAGAAATAAAAAGTTCTTCAATTTAATTCCAAAAGTTCTATTAATTCCATGTTTTTATTCCTCCTTTCTCTTTAGTAATCTCAAAAAGCAAACCAATCATTTAAACCGAAGTAGAAATATGACAGAAATAATAAACACAGAGTAGAATCCATTAACTTTATTCACTGTAGATAATGCTGCCTCCTGTTCAGGGCGTAGAGCTTGGAGCTCAGAAGCTGCTCAGTGATGACCTGCTGCTGGCGGATGTTCAGATTTCTCCCTGCCAGGCTCAGCTGTACGGATGGAGGAAGAGGAGGAGGAGGAAGAGGAGCAGGGAAACCTGAGATGTTGATATTTGACAAACAAATGGAGGTTTTCATAATGTGGTTCCACTCAGTGCCTCCCCCTCCTGCCTGACTGGGGATATTAACGCGCTCCAGTAACTGTTAATTTCACTTTGGAAAGGTGATTTATGGGCAGACAGAGCAGAGGCAGAATCTAATTGAGATCAGAACGGTTGTTTCTCACTCTGTGGCGCCGCCACCTTTCAGATGGGGCCCCATGATTAATGCATAATGAGCAAATAATCCATGAAACCAATAAAAAACTCTTCTGATTGTCACAGTGAGGAAAATAAACACAAATAAAACCCAAGTGTTTAGCTCTGTTTTTCTTCCTGGCTGCGTTTCTGATGTTTGTGCAGAAAGCAGAACCGCATGCAGAAGAATCAATGGAGAGGAGCGGCTCAATCAATCTCCGATCGGACGGCGTGTCTCTGTGCAGGCTTCATAAAACAATAAGGAGCAGAGAGGAGGACGTTTCTGCACCATTAATGTCTACATCACTATCTGCATCCCTCAGACCGGCTGGCAGGACTGAACCTCCAGAGGATGGACCGGCCTTTTGGTCGTTTTATTTCTGAACAACAAATGGGAATCAGATCCACAAAACTTTATTAATCCCAAAGGGTTTTATAAAGGTGTGGGCAGGAAGGATCTCCTGTAGCTCTGTGCTGCAGCGGCTCTGGAGGAGCCTCTGACTGAAGACGCTCCGGTGATGTTTGATAGCCTGATGAAGAGGATGAAGAGGATGCTCACTGTGTATTTTTGATGAAGAGGTTTTCTTTTTGTTTCGTTTTTATTGATATCAGATCATGATCATTTTAGCACCAAAGTACAAACAGTTTAAAAAAATTATGGTTAAAAAAATGAAGTG
>NW_015151074.1:125982-127724 GCF_000732505.1 Cyprinodon variegatus | reverse complement strand
GTTCTGCTCTCTCTGCTTTTTCTCATAGTAGCTTCATGTGGTCTAGTTTTCCAGTGTAGTCCTGTTTCTCTGACTGACTAATTGGATGTGCTAGCTGGCTCTCTTTGGACTGGCAATACTGAAGGAAAGGACTCAGCTGCATCGATGGATTTCTTCTGCTGGAAGGAGGGAAGAACAAATGAAAAATCAGTGAATAATGTCTGTGACGCTCATGGTTGGATCATTTCTATCTACGTCTTCATTTCTAGGTTAATATAACAGTTTAACTGACAGTTTTGGAAGATCTACCACCTCCATCTCTCTAAACCTACATTTTCAAATTGTATTTGATTATCTGGTATTATTCTTGTTTATGACCTTTATATAATATTTGTTAAATTTATAGGATTTAAGGATTTCCTTTTTTCAGTATTCTCTCAAAAACGAGAGATTATTATTAGCTAGTTAAAAGCAGCCGACCTTTCCTGAGGTTGCAGAGAACCCAGACCTACCTGATCAGCAATAAAAGCATAAATGGGATTAAGAATCGTGGGGGAAATGTTGGAACTGGGCGTTAGCCTTCGAGGTGTACTTGAGAAGATGGATGCCGCTTGAAGAGTGAAGATGGTGAAAGAAGTGGCTCGTTTATCGATTGACAAAACGATAACATTCGAAGCTTAAAGCTCCAGCCGCTCTCTGTCAAAAAAGATCCATAACACTAAACGCTGACACCCTGCTGGAGAATATCCTCTATTGATTTTTACATAAGAATCTATCTTTCTGCATTAGAACAGCCCATGATGCACATTCAGAACAAAGACCAATCAGCTGCATTCATCATCCTTTGATTTATGCATCATGGCTAAGCTGCGCAGGAGTCTGTCTGAATAATGATGATCCACGTCTGGGAGGCTGCAGGGTGTCTGACATCATATCATCTTTCTGCACCGGCCGGTCGTTCACACAGTGTGAGAGAAGTCTTCCTCATCTTCACCAGGCCTCAGCGCTGCATTGGTGCGCCCCCATCATGACCACCAGCGCCCTGAAGCCTGCTGCTGCTTTAGCAGCTTCAAGCAGCAGGAAGGGTTCAGCTTCTGAGCAATTACAGAAATCCCTTGTTTAATGTTTGAATTAGGAGAATATTAAAGTCATTGGTTCGGGGCAGAGCGCTCTTTATGACGCATAAATATGCTAAACATCCCTCAGTGATTGTGCTCTAACCGCCCACCCCCCACCCACCCCCAGCTGGCCAGCAGCTGAAATGACATCCCATGGGAGGCCAGCGATTTCAATTTACTTAGTGGGAGGCTGTGCACTTCTCTGTCAATAAATACCTGCGGATTGGATTGGACACACTTAAAGTCATTGGCTGTAAATGTGAGAGGCTGAGGTCACCAGACTTTATAGAGCCATTAGAATGTGGCTGGGAAAGAGCGATGGAGCCCAAATAGCTGGGAATGTGTGAAGATCTGCATTACTCCCTGGCAGACGGACCGGGGAGCCATGAAAGGACCAACGCTGGGTCTGCTGTCCGTATCAGCAATATCCTCTGATAAAAACATCCAAAATAATCAGGATTTATTTGTTTCTGAGCTGAAAAAGGGATAAACACAGATTATTGGTTCCTGATTTCTTTTTGATATTTTGTTGCACATAAGAATTTCAGATAATCAATTCAATTCCTTTCGGTTTATTTCTATAGCGTCATTTCACATCATGTCATCTCAGGTCACTTTACTTGTAGCGACAGTGGAGAGGAAAAA
>NW_015151074.1:119149-120930 GCF_000732505.1 Cyprinodon variegatus | reverse complement strand
TTTCTGCTCTAATGAAAGTCTTACATGTGAGCAGGATCATCTGCTTTTGCTCTTTCTAAGAACAAACAAAGGTTCAAACTGAAGATCTGTTCAGTGACACATTCGTTACCTGGGGGGAGGAGGGTGGGCGGGATACCTAACCTAACCTTATGTGTGTTAAAAGCGGCTCCTGGAGAGGAGCAGGAGAGCAGCTCTGCTGTGAACATCACAGGTTCAAACAAAGTTATCAATATCTGCTGGTATCGACGGAAATGTCCGGATGGTGGCTCACTTAGAGAGCAGAGTCTGACGCTGAGGCGTGAACTCCAGTCAGACTCATTTGATCCGGCGCTAATATCCGCACCACTTCTTATGACCTACTTATGAAGTCAGCCTCAGAGGGTATTGATCCCAGCAATGGATGATTTGATGCGTCTGAGCAGAACCAGTGGGAGAAGAGGGGTTTAAACGTTCCTTTTCTTCTGACCAGACGCTCTCCTGGGTCAGAGGTCAGGGGTCATCATCTTCAGCATTCACATGGCTGCAGGTTTAATTCTATTTTCAGAAACTGCATCTTTATACACAAAATGTAATCCTGTTAAACGGCCGCCGGCTTTGAACGGCGGTCAAAGGGAAGCTAAATAAATGAGCGGCTGATTTAACTGCCAAAGTATTTTCCTCTGCACATTTAATCAATGCTTACGTCTCATAATAGCCCGGGTCAGCGCCAGAGATATTTCCATAATCAATGGGAAGGGGTTCTGAAGTTCAGCAGGTTACTGTGCTCTCTCTGCCTGCTCATTTTTCATAGAGTTATTTATTGTTGGCGTGTCTGTCAGAGGGGGAAATAGTGCAGCTCAGGAGGGACGGCGGCAGCGTTTTCCTGCTGAGGTCACCGTCTGCCTGCAGCTCTTTGGACCATCGTTCAGCCATGACCTGACCCTCACGTTAAGTTCTTTTACTGGCCTTTTTCACAGCGATGAAACATTAACATCAAGATTAGATTTGGACGTTGAAGACGGTCAGAGGAGATGGAGCAGCTCAGGATTCTGCTCCTTTCATAGCTATAAACCTCGCTCACCTTAATGCAGAACCATAGCAGACTGTGTCTCTGTGAAGCTGCTGATTAGATATAACATTGGGTTTAATTTATAATTCAAACTAAACAGAATGAGTCAAACACAGATGGAGGAGCTAGCAAACCAACAGTTTCATGGCTTTGGCCATGGTGCTATGTCTTTTCTTATATAATGTTGTAAAGCCTGCTCACCCTTCAGGCCTCTGTTAACGTCTCACAATACAAAGTTTTTCTACATTCCATCTATTCAGCTGGAGAAACTGCATTTGTCCTGCAGAACTTCCAATTCTGTCAGGATCTGTGGAGTTTTTTAGGACCCAACAGCAGAGACGTAAGGCAGAGAAGCTTCTTGCCATTTTAATGGTTTGGAAAGTGGTACAGAACATATTTCCTGAAATAATGGTCAGGGAATTCAGGAACCAACGTTAGGAGACCCTTTGGGAGAAAAAAACATGAAGAAATGAAGAGAATCCAGCTATGAGGAGCTGCAGAGGAGAGAACAATGAATGGAGTAATCAGCTGATAGGGAGCAGGTGTGGGCAGAAGCAGCTAGAATGGAGCTAATGGGAAAGGAAATAAGGCAAAAAGAATAACCAGGGGAAACTACATCATCTAACTGTAACTAGGAATCAGGGCTCTGCTATGTTGAGCCCAACAACCAACAGGAACCGGGAAGCAGATAGAACAGAGGTCAAGCTATAGCGACCAGGGTCCGGATCCGGAC
>NW_015151074.1:116152-118042 GCF_000732505.1 Cyprinodon variegatus | reverse complement strand
AAAAAATGACTCTTGACCGTTACTGATTGATGATTTTCTTTATGTGGACCCCACTGATTTTTTATTGGCTAATGCTGAGATAGAAGCTGTTTTTATATTTAATGATGTGGTGAAGAGAGCTGGGTGAAATATCACAGGTGTTTTGCAATTATGATTTATTTATTATCCCTTCTTAGAGGTGTTGAATATGTTAATTACTTGGATAATATTCAGATTGACATATATTGTTCTGTGAACTCACGTCCAACTGGTTGGTTGAACAATAAATGATTGGGTAAATCAAGCTTTAATCATGGTCAAACAGACAACTCTGAACAAATATGGAATAAAATCACCACAGTTCAATTCAAAACATAACAATTGACAAACAAAAACCATTTAACTCCAACTCAAACCTATTTCAGTTAAAAACTCTTGGTTAAACTAGTGAAACTCAACCAAACTAAGGTACTATGAACACAAATAATCCATAAAATAAAACAATGAATCACAGTTCAGCCTGGATTTTATGTTTGAGAACCAAACTTTATCTTGAAGACTTTGGAATAAGGTAAAATTATTATTACCTACTTTAGAGCAGAAAGTTAAGGGGACTCCTACACGACTCTTTGGTCATATTTTGTAATCAAATGTGATTTCAACCTACGGCCCATCTCGTTAACTTCATTTATACAACAATAGACACATGAAATGATTAATAATCACAAGACAGACAAATTATTTAGCTGAAAAATCTTTCAGGCCTGTAACATTTGCTGAACCTCATTTTAGAAAGGCTTGACTGTCCTCCAGCAGCATCAGCTTAGCCTAGAAGGCTACAGCAGGAAAGTTCTTTCTGCTCCACCCCTCCAGTCTCATCAGGCACCTGAAAGCTGACGTTCTAAAATTTTAAATTTTTTAAAATTTTAGATTTCTATAACATTTCTGCACAAACAGTCATCTCCATGAGGATGCTGAAATTTGGTTCTGAATCACCATCAGGTTCACTTTGTCTTATATCAGTCTGCAGATTCCAGTTTTGTGCACATGGCTGTCCATGGTGGCGCCTCTTTGATGCGGCTGGCCTGAAATCAGCCAGAAAGAGAAAGAAACAAGCATGGAGTAGTTCTTCTGTCCTCAAGGGGAGCAGGACCGCATATCCTCTGCCTTGGAAAGTTTCTGTGATGGGGGAGGGTTGCAGAGGTTGGGAATTCAAACCTGTATCCTCCTGCCCCAGTGGGTATGTTAATATCAGCATGGACATTGGTCCCCTACTGTATGTCCAAAATGATTATCAGGGTTTACAGCCCTAAAGGTCCATGCAAAATCTTTGTGGAAGAGTTAAAATGTCAAGTGACCAACGACAGGCGAACGTTGAGAAAAATCTGCTATTAGTGTGAATACTGCTAAACAATTACATTTTTTTATATAGCGCCAAATCACAACACATGACATATAAAGGCACTTCAATCCATCCATCCATCATCCAGTCAGAAACCCAGGTGATTGCATCAAGTTATTGACTCAACAGCAATCCCTCACACTGAGCATGACTTGGATTTATGGATTTAAATTTGATTTAAATGACAGGTCCTGATAAATAATGACTCCAAGATTTTTTAATTTATTATCTGAGATCAACAAGTTATTTTTACACCTTCTAGTTTGGACACAGAGACACATTGAAGATGTTTAGATTAGAATTTGCAGGAGGACACGGCAGGTTAGTGACCAGGTCTTTCTGGAGGTGGATGATCAAGAACGTGTGAGTCACTAACTTGGTGTTATCGTTCAGTCTGAGCCAAGATATAGAGGATGGTTCCGGCCAACAGTCTGCCAACATGAGGAGGCGGTCGCTGCACAGAGAGTCCCAGATGCTGATGTAACGGAGGTTGGAGGACAGTCAGGTGA
>NW_015151074.1:112198-114358 GCF_000732505.1 Cyprinodon variegatus | reverse complement strand
CCAACAGTCTGCCAACATGAGGAGGCGGTCGCTGCACAGAGAGTCCCAGATGCTGATGTAACGGAGGTTGGAGGACAGTCAGGTGAACAGAACTGGATGAAAGCAGGATGATCCAGAGGGCGAAGCCAAATCCAATGTTGATGACGTGGTGGGTTGTCAGAGCCAGGAGATCAGAGATCCGGTGAGGCACAGAAGGAGAATCCAAGATGGAGTCAGGTCACAGTGGGGCTGATAGGATGGTGTGTCCAGGAAACGGTTCCGGTCGGTAAAGCAGGCAGAGATCAAGCGGAAATCAGAAGACAGTTCAGGCAAACAGATCAGATGGGAACAGGCAGGCTCAGACGTCCAGAGGGAGAACAGGTCAGGATCAGGTAGTCAACACACTACCGAAATAATCTGGCACTGATGACTGGTCTGAAGGCTGGTTAAATAGAGACTGATGCAGGTGGATCAGATGAGCGGTAATGAGAACTGGGCGGAGCTAAGCAGGTGTGTTTAATTAGTAATCCGACCAGGCATCAGAGCTGGGATCATGACATTTTCATCAGGGACACTTTGGACGGCTCTGGGCAACATCTCGTTTGGCAGTCCATCTGCTGACCCTGCCTTCCTCAGAGAGGATGGACTGAACCATTAAACCAGGTAAGTGACTCACTCGGATAATCATCTCCTGTCAGGTGATCGTGGTCACTTACCTGTGTTTCTCTCTCCAGAGTATCAGTGACTGGGCGGTGCTCCGCCCCCCTCCTGCAGCCACTAATGCACCCGTTTATCCTCAGCAGCCCTCGCTTCTGTTCTGTTTGATCATTTTCTGTCATTAAACGTTTTGAAACGTCCTATTGTCTGACTCGCTTTGAATACACTTTAAAAAATAATGCATCCGCATTTACAATTATTTCCTGTGAGCAGGGTAGAACAAAAAACAATTGTGTTAAAGTAATTAAATATGATTCAGTAAATGCCAAAAGTGGTTGCATTATTTTTTTCAGTGTACTGCGTCCATCTGTCCTGCTGATACCGTGAGCTGATGCCTTTCAGTGAAATTGTAATTCTGAACCATAACTATTATTTAATATTTGCAAGCTTGCAATGCTTTGGGTGTGGATGAGGACAGCCATACGCCTCATTCCTAATAAATAGATCATGGATATTTCTGGATTCTCTGATGTAATGAGTATTATTGCAATAGTTTATGTAAGCAGAAACCCTCCAGGAATTAAACATCTGAAAGCCACTAGAAGAGCATACATTAGATACAGCAATTAAACATGAAATGCAGTTTTAGGTAGACTGTAATAAGGTTCTAATAAATAATCTAAGGAAGAATAAACTGAGTTTAGAAACTAATTGATGCTTCCTGAAAATATTATTCTAGCTAAAAAAGGAAGCATATAAATAAATCTGAACTCTTCCCATGTTTGTTCTTTAGGTCTTCCTGCGATCTGAATAATAACAAATAATCCGAGGCGAGACGAAAATCATGAAACATTTGGCAGATCTGCTTTAGATCATATTTACTGATGCTGCAAGGCAATAAAAGCTCCCTTTAATCTTCCGTTTGTTTCAGTAGAGCCAAAGAACAAATCCGAGCAAAGAACCTGGATAGGACGGCCATCGTTACCGAGCTGCCGATCAAAAATAAAAACCTGTTTAGGCCGATGCAGATGCAGCAGGGTGTCAGTCAATAAACCAAACAACGCATTGGGCAGGTCGGATCAGCGTGAGCAAGCAACCGGCACAGAGAACAAGGTCGAATGTACAAAAGGACAGTCCAGCTTATCAATATCCCTCCTAAAGCCCCAACAAGAACCCTGATCTCCATCTCTGGACCAAACAGCAGAACTGAACACTCGCCATTAAAAGGCAGTGCTTCAAATGGAGCACAGAAAATTAGATCTAAGACATAGAGAATAAAAAAAATATTGATAAAGCAGGAGAATCATTTATTAAGAAACCAAGCCCTTTAAACATCCAAGGACCCATTTATATATATATATATATATATATATATATATATATATGCCTTAATGGTCATTAAAAAAACAGAAAGAAGCCTATTTTAATCATTGATTAAAATAATGAAAACAAAAACATTTTTCAATTCTATTCAGTTTATTTCTATAGCTCCAATTCACATCATGTCATCTCAGGTCACTTTCC
>NW_015151074.1:110704-111693 GCF_000732505.1 Cyprinodon variegatus | reverse complement strand
CTAGAAACAAAGGTGTTGATGGCAGCAGCACAGCTGATATTTCTCTCCAGGATGGAGTCACAGCCAAACAGGAACAAGGTGCAAGCATTGTTGATGTTTTTGTTGATAATCCCAGAGAAGAAAGATTATCTTCCATTTTTTCTAATAAATTATATTTGTGAAGTTTCTTTTTATAGATTTCATGGTAAATTTTTAGTCCATTATTTCCCCACATTTTACTGAGTTACGAGGTAAAGTCAAAGCAGAAGGACAAACCTGGATAAAGTTATCAATCGTACGCTCCATCATGCTTTCTCATAACATCTCTTTTGGTAAATATATCAGTGAGAAAGTTGGTTTCAAAGTAAACAGAAAAATGACTCAATTACTAATGACCAGGTCCAAAATATGTCCTCAGACTTTTAAATGCATTAAACAGTTATTCTGCTGCTTTGTCTTCAGGGTTGTGACATGTACAATAAAGTCCCCCTCAATAATTAAAGGAAAATAAATGATAAATAGATCATTATCTATACCTAAAACTAATACGTGATTCAATGAATTTAGCTTTAATCAGTATTTTTGGGCCATTTTTGTCATGATGGGTATAAGTTTCTAGCCCATATGCAGAACACACTCTGAGACTTGGAAAAAGTTCAAGGGTTTATTTATTATTAGAAACAAAGCAGGTCAGGATGTCATCAGGTCCAGGGCTGGTCACGGCTGGGTTGCTGACCTGGAGCTGAGCAGAGTAGCAGAGGGGAATAATACTAGGAGGGTTCAGAGGCAGACGGCAGGCTGAGGGCTGAGCAACGGCATGGCTCGACCTCAAGCCTTTCAGTGTTGTGATCCAGAGTCTCTTCCGATCCTCTTCTTGAGCAGAGATGGGAAGTAACGACGTACAAATCCTTCGTTACTGTACTCAAGTAGATTTTTCTGATATTTTTACTTTACTTACTACTTATTTTTATGGCGACTTTTTACTTCTACTCCTTACATTTTAAAAAATT
>NW_015151074.1:105394-108853 GCF_000732505.1 Cyprinodon variegatus | reverse complement strand
GATGGACGCCCCCGCTGCACATTTAGGTAATGTGATGGGGGGGGTCTGTGTTTATCATTCAGTGGGACTAGGAGGAAGCACATTGTGTGAGTAATCCCCCCGCTGCATTTATCAAAGAAAGAATCTATACGGCAGCTAATGACCCACAAGAAATTAATGACTTAATAAAACAGAAAAATCCGCTGTTCACACAAGCATGGCGGGATGCTCTGACGTTGATAAACCACTAAATGACAGATAATCCGGGCGGTGGGAGCTCATCGCCTGGCACAGTCCTCACGCCTCTGTGGGTGACATACATGTAGGGCACAGCTGCTCTGTACCTGCTGTTCTATAAAACGCTGCAATCTGAAGCCCAAGTGAGGAAAAAATAAAGAATGGTTCAATTTGAATGTTTTCTCACGCGTAACAAAGCCAAAAAAACCACGATGGATCGCCGTGTGTTTTAGATATACAGGTTAGATGGGTTGAATCAAATGAGAGGAGGAACAGCATTGATGTCCCTATAGAGTCCTCCAGGAGTGGGATTCCTGCTTCAGGAATACACGCCTTTCTGCTACAGACCCGCTATAGATAGATAAACACTTTTTCTTGAGTTCAGACTTTGTTTACTTTTGTAAACATTATGCAGGTGAATGTTCTCAGTCATTCAGGTCAGAGTCGTTCCTAAAAAGTTCAAATCAATCCTCTAGACTTTGCTTCCAAGTTTGCAGACGTTTCTCTTCCATCCAGGAAGCTTTTTTCAGTTCAAAATGTCAGAAATAGCGTTTAGTTCCAGGTTTTATCCAGCAGCTCCAACACTTATTATCCGGCTGAAGCTCCTACCTGTGACAGTAAATAACTCAAGCAGTAATCCAATGTTAACTACCTAAATGATGCATGCAGTTTATATAGCTCTTCCTGGTCATGCGGATGGCATATGGTGCCTAAAATTGTTCCCAGTCTGAGCCTGGGTCCCCCCCTTTGGAATGGGGGTCGTTTTGGTTCTTCTTAGCCTGCAATGCCCCATACCTGTCTATGTCTCTAAAGGGGGGGTCGTTAGAGGGAATAGTTGGCCTGGCTGAACAGGTGAGGTCTTCTGTTCTCCTGTAAAGGGCCTTTGCTTCAGGAGCTCACAGAATGGTCTTATTGGGTCCTAAAATATATTTTTTTTTTTTATCTTTTTTCACAGCTGTGATGATGTAATAAAAGCAGAATCAGAGCTGATGAAATTTGGGAATGCAGAGCATCAAGCCTCACATCCGATTTTTCCATTTCTCTGTCTGCAAATAAAACTTATCAGTTCAATTCATCCTGTTTTTTTGTAAAAAAAAAAATTCTTTTTATTACTAATTCATTAAATTGTTTTTTCACAAAATTAACATTGGATTTCACAGTGTTTGCTGTTGGGTTTTGTATTATTTACATTAAAACTGGGTTTCATCATCAAAACAAATAAAAAAGTTTTTTGCCTTTATCAAAATGTTTTTTTTTTTTTTTTTTACTGTAAATGGTATTTCATACCTTAAACTAAACATTACTCAGGACAGAAGCATCAGCAGGAACCCCTTTAAAGATTTAAGACAAATATACTAGATTCTTCGAGATTTATTGCAATAATATATAACATGCATCAATTCTTATTTTTTAAAGCAACAATTTACAAAACATTTCATCTCAAGGCTCCAGTCAGATTTAAGGTTCAAGGTTTCCCTCTAAGGAAAAACCAGCTGGTTGCATCCACGGCTTGCTTGGTCTCGCAATGAATCCTGGGATATCGGGGTAGCGAGGACACATCGGACCCTTCCTTCAAATCTGGCAAAAAGAGGGACAAATCTGGCCTTCAGAGGACGCATCCCATGATTTCGAACAAAGCCATTGACTCTTCAGCAATCCCTCACACCAAGCATGCGTGCAGCGACAGTGGAGAGGAAAAACTCCCTTTGAACAGGAAGAAACCTCCAGCAGAACCAGGCTCAGTGTGAGCGGCCATCTGCTGAGGCCCACTGGGGTTCAAGGAGACAGAAGCAGACATAGAAAAAGAATATGGAAACACTGAGCTATGTTAGAAACTGTTTTCTATGTTAGAAAAGCTAACGGTAAACTAGCATCACAGGTGGCTCCGTGAAACAGCTAGGGGTGGAACTAACAAATGTTGTATAATTGAAAAAAAAGATAGAATGAAGGAGAATGATGAAAAGAAAATATATATATATATTTTTTTTTTTCATTTAACCTTCAAACAAGTTTTTAAGTAGAGAATTATTTTATTTCCTATAAAGTGTTTTTGTATTGAACTGAAATAGGTGAAAGGCTCCACCTGCTGAGCCCCCCCCTGTTGGCCCCTAAGACAGAAGGAGCCGCTCTGATAGACAGGACACGTCAACATGAACAGCTCACATCTGCGGATCAATCAATGCTAGCTACGCTAATTAGCTGCCTCTGTTTAGTTTCCTTACAATGCTCAACATGTGTCCATCCCCCCCCCCTGTGATGGGGCTGTGAAGCTGCAGGTGATGAAACTCTAAGCTGCCCCCTCCCACAGGAATGACTAACTAGAGCCTGATTTGCAGCAATCCATGACTTAGCCACCATCTCCTAAGTGTTTGCTCCCAGCCTGACCCTGCCACTTTATCTGTTGCTTTTTATTCTCACGCTGCATGCTGTCCATATGTTAGCCTAATAGTTGCCATAATTCTTGTGCAGCAGGGATCGTGTTTTATTAGTCCTGAGCAGGAAGAAAGAGAAGCCAAATGCATTTTAATAAAACCCCTGTAGCAACACGCTAATGGGCTGACACGGGGCTATTTGCATAGAGATGAGTTATGGCCGGCCGCCTTGACGTGACTTTTAAAATATGATTGAGGAGGTTATTATTGCTGCACTATGATACGTGTTAACAGGTTATTTTAGCGTGGCTAGTGCTAATAAAATCCTGAACAAAAGGCCTGGGTGATGAGGGCAGGGTTTTTCATTGTCAGAGTCGACTGAGGGTGCCGGCCGAGTCGTTACTTAGCGCAGCTGAGTCCCTCATCCTCCTCCTCTTCATCTTCACACCAAGCATCTTCAGAAAGCAACCACCAGCTTCTGCTTCATGATTAATCTCAGATGTTTGAGCTCCTCTGGATCCCTGCTGCTCAGCTTAAACAGCAGGAAACCAAACGCAGTCGCTGAGAATTAAAAATGTCGAAATCTGATTGCAGAAAAATTAAGGTGTTTTTCTACAGACGCCTTTTAGGAGGATCAAACTAAAAGATTTAATACCTTTTATTTATTTCCTTCAGCTTTTAATACAAGAAAAGTGTGAATTAAAAAAAATTATGTTTATTGATTTTGTTAATTAATGTAAAATAAACTCGATTATTTCCACATTTTCTACATTTAGACTGACGTATAATATTTACAGCTGCTGCATAATTCAGCCTCTATGTCATAAAATCAGAATCTGTTTTTAGTGTTTCTGCTCACTTCTCACCTAGA
>NW_015151074.1:98190-103288 GCF_000732505.1 Cyprinodon variegatus | reverse complement strand
AAAAGTGGCTAAATATAGCGACTAAAGCGCTAAGTTGGCAACACTGCTGGGGGGGGCTGAGACACACTTAATATTATAAGTGCTCTGATGGCATTCTAGTGAAAACAAATTGTATCAAAAATATAATTAATGTGCAGAAATAAGGAAAAGTTGTATTATCCATACATGGAAACAGAGTTTAATGGGGCCCCCAGGAACTTGGGGCCCCTGGCATCTGTATTGCCTAATGGTAAATCCCCCTACGTCCCTTAAATCAAACCTTTCTGCTCTGCAGTAGCACATCTTTTTAACTGGGTTCCATTCAACCTGCCATAGATCAGAAACGCATAGATTTTCTCTATGTGTGGATCATTTGTGCTCCAGGTTGAATTAAATCCTGAATCTCTGGATTAGAAAACAGAAATCTTTCCACTCTAACCGGTAAAACATGCAGCGTCTGTCTGTGTCTGCAGTCCAGACAGCAGCGGAGGAGATGGAACAGATGATGCAGAGCGTCTGGGCCGCGCTCAGCACACCTGGACCACATTAAAACAGACCGGGGGTCAACAGGGAGCGCACGGCCTCCTCCAGCTTCTCCACCGTCTCCCACTGTGAGCAGGAGACAGAAAGCTCTGCTGAACATCTGTAGAAGCTGTGGAACATCTGTCCAGCACAAAGCATTCATGCATGAAGGTGCAAATTCAGCATCTTTAAAGGAGCAGAAGGCAGCGCTGCTCCACCTGATCCTGTTTGTTTGATGCTAATGCTAATCATCCTTAGAAATAAAACTGTTGCTCTATCATGGCTGAACATCAGGAAGGATCCTTGGAGGTGAGCCTCGGTAACCTCCCGATCAGCACCTGCGTCCAGTCCGCCGTTCCTGATGTGGCGTTGATGATAAAGGGTTTTTGCTGCCATACCTGGTGATGCTGCAGCATCTGTTCATGTTTCCTCCTGTGAGGAGGGACGGTGAAAGCCAACCTGAAGCACAGCTTTTCTCCTGGAGCTGGGCTCCTCCCTGGGTCGGTCTTCTCCTCTCAGCTGATGAGGAGCAGCAGGCAAGCTTCCAGCTGCCGCTCATCAGAGCGGAGTAAAACGGATTCACCTTTTTCTGCAGTCGTTGGTAAACATGTGGTCATTTAGAAATCAGCAGAAAGGAGGAGAAGGTATGAAAGAAAATGTTGCTGGAGATGGGCCCCTGCAGGGGCCTCTGGGTCACCTCTTCCCTCACCAGGTCTCTCCTTGCCCAGACCGCACGCCCCCCCCCCCTGATGGATCCCATTTTTTATTGACGCTTGAACGTTTCAGATGCAGAGAAATGTTGAAATGGTCGATCTGAGCTCCTCTTTCCTTCATTCATCTAAATCTGCTTCTCTACCTCCTCCTAAAACCAGTTCATTGTTTTTATGGTAAAACTGCTTCTTTACTGGGTTCCAGTCCTCCAGGGCCCAGATGCTTCTGGGACCAGTCAGTCTGGAAGTGTTCAGCCTGGAAGGATGACCGTCTCCTTATGACCTGCTCTGATTAAATCCCACATGTGGACATCGAACCCCTGCAGCAACAGGCTGAGCTGAAGCTCATCATCCAGTCTACGACACGGAGCCGGGGCCCCACCAGCCAGCGAAGGCCCCTGATGGGTCTGCTGAGGAGCCTCCATGTTGGACCCAAACCTCCAGAACCATGATGCGTTCAATGAATCTAAATAAATTCACACTTTTATCAGTGATTAATCAAGCGGACAGTCGCCATGGGTTACCGGGGGTTGCTATGGTGACCCCTGGGCAGCTGAAAGGACACCGGCATCAGTAGTTAATAAGGTAGTTAATCCTGACTGTGGAACCAGATGAAGGATGAAGCCTCCATCATCATCTTCATCAGCATAGATGTTGGGATGTTAGAAGTTGGATGTTTCTTTAGATTTCTTCCACCTTTCAAACCAGAACATCTGATTGGACCAACCAGAGATGTTCAGCCGCTCTGCTGCTGCAGCATCACTTTTTAAAAAGGTTCAAATTATTTCATTACATTTTTTTTTTTCAGTAAAAACTACGAAATCTGATTATTTATTTGTTTAGTTTGCTTTTTTTTTGTTTGGTTGTTTTATTAAAAAGAAAAATTTAAATCATTGATAATGATAATTATGATGCATAAAGAGGAAGATGATGCTTGGCTACTGGATGAGGAATCCTTCCAGGATGAAGATCAGGAGGTTTTAATAATAATAATAATTAATATTATTATTAAAATAGGTTCAATTAAAAAAGGTTCAATTCCTTTGAATGAAATTACTAATTATCTACTTAATTTTTTTTCTGAAAATCTTTTTCTGTGTAAATTTTTTTAAAACATGCAACAAAAATCTTCCTAATTTCATATAAAATAAGAATCAAACTGTTTTATTTCAGAATGAAATGATGGAATCTTCCGGAACCAACCAGGTCCAATCCGAACTCCTCAGATCAGACTTTAAAACCAGCGGAGCGGGAAATCAGAACCGTTTGGACCAAAGAACCGCTTTCTGGCTCTTTTTCTGAACGGTACCAGCCGGTGAACCTCGGCAGCAGCAGGGCCCCAGAGGGCCCCATGGACCCCCAGAGGGCCCCTGCGCTGGAACCGAACCACTGAGGGGGCGGGAAGTCCAGCGGCTCAGATCCCGGTTCGGTAGAAATGTGCTGCTGGGTCTGACCCGGTTCACTGGTTCTGACCCGGTTCACTGGGTCTGACCCGGTTCACTGGTTCTGATCCGGTTCAGTCTGCAGCAGAACTCAGGTCCAGAGAACAGGGCGGAAGCAGGTAGTTTTCTGGCGGGTCAGGCGGAGCTCCGAACCTCTGGACTGAAAGTGGACCGGGTCAGAACCGCTTCAGGGCGAGGAAGAGGATGGAGAGGACAGGAGGAAGGTCAGACTGACCAATGAGGAGGCAGAATTATTATTATTATTATTATTATTATTATTATTATTATTATTATTCCTGTAATGATATCATTATTATTGTTTATATTATAATTAATATTTTGCTTCCACACTGTTTACATTTTATCACTGCTGCGCTTTAAGAAAATGGAAATGCCATTTTATAAACTCTGTTCATACAAAATGAAAATAAAAGTTGTCTAAGTGTTATTATTCTACATAAAAATTATTATTATTAAATGTTTTTATTATGAACTTAAATGAAGATCTGTTTAATAATAATTAGAATAAACGTGTCTGATAAGAGACACATTTATGGATCCAAAAGGTTTTTTTTTTCTTTAAAGCGTCTCAATTTTAATGGATTTTACTTCATGAATAATAATAATAATAATCAATAATAATAATTGTATCAATATTTAAGCGATCAGTCATTTAAGATCCAGTCAAAAGTAAATATTTGCTTTTCAGGGAAACAAAATCAACAATTAGAGAAAAAACGGTGAAAATAGAGGAGCGCGAAAAGCTGAAGCTTCGAGGCCGAACAGGCATGTAACATGAAACATGTTATATGTTACATGTCACATGTAACATGTAATTTCAGACATGTTACATGTAACATGTGTATCTGGTCATCTTTGCTCTCCTTCCTCAGCTGATGTGTTTTTGTTCTTAACCTTCCAAATCAAATTTGTTTCATTTTAATTTATTTATTATTTCTTATCGTTTTTTAATTACTTGTTGGAATAAATACATTTTTTTTCTGCCTTCAATCTAAAACTATTTGAAACATCAAACCTTTTTATTATTATTACTTTGAGACATTTGGCTTTTATTTCGGTTCATAAAATTTGTTGGAGATCAGAGGAAAAGCGGCCGAATTATATTTTATGCATTAAAAAGCATCAGAATATTTTCCATAAATGGGATCAAGAGTTGATCATTTTTATCTGAATTGTTAAAATAAAAAAGCATGAAGCAGAAAGGGAAAAGTTTTCCTGATATTTTTCTCCTGGCAGGTTCGGAAGCTGCAGCTCCAATCAAACCACATCCTCCTCTAGAATAAAGAACCGTTTAAAATGAGCGGAAGAAAAGTTTCTTCTCTCGCGAGACTTTAATAAATAACAGGCTGGTTCCGATTGTTCCGATTGGTCCAACGTTGGTTTGGATTAAAAGTGTTTTTATTAAATAAAAGTGCTTTACATGAAGCCGCGGCGGGCCGCTCCCACAGGGATGTGTCATTTATCGGACAGCTCATGAGGCGTTCAGGGACAGGCGGAAACAGATGGAAATAAAAGGGCTGGTCTGGGAGCAGCATCTCTGTACAAAACAAGCCGAAAATCAAATGAAATAAAGAAAGTAGAGATAAATGAATCCTTTTCTAAGATCAGACTGTATTTACAGCTAAAGTCTCCTCGGTGGAAAGGCCAGTCCTCCCTCCGCCTCCAGGAAAACAAGCAGCTTCGCTCCAAAGTGAACCCAATCCATGAGGTCCTGGTTCCCTCCGCGGGATTAGGCCTGAGTCCGGATTAAGAGCTGTCGTTTTCAGACGTGTGCATGAGCAGCGCGGAGGCCGGCTTGTGTTTCTTCAGCAGCTGTGTGATCTTCTCGTCGTCAGAGTTCGGGTCCAGAGGTTTGTTGTAGTCCTCGTCCTCCTCCTCGTTGTCCGAAGTGCCTTTGAGCCTCTCGGTCTCTGAGTCCTGCTTCTTCTTGGCTGAGGCCATCTCCGCCGCGTGCTTCTTCCTCCACTTGGTCCTCCGGTTCTGGAACCACACCTGGACACAATCACACAGTTATGAGGGCTCCATCATTTCACTGATTGGATCAATTATTTAACGAAATACATTTATAAAATGCATCTATTCAGTTATCAAAGGGAATAATCCATCCTAAAATAAAATCTACCCATTTTAAATGGGTGACCGGATGCAGGCATGTTTGTGTTACTGCAGGGACTGACCTTCACCTGGCTCTCGGTCATCCCCAGAGAGTAGGCCAGCCGCGCTCTCTCCGGTCCGGCCAGATATTTGGTTTGTTCAAAAGTCTTTTCCAGCGCAAAGATCTGCTGTCCGGAGAAAGTGGGCCGAGTGTGCTTCCTTTTCCCATCTTTGTCCAACAGAACCGAGTTCTGATCTGCAACACATTCACCACATTATTACCACATTATTACCACATTATTACCACATTATTACCACATTATTACCACA
>NW_015151074.1:92606-97894 GCF_000732505.1 Cyprinodon variegatus | reverse complement strand
ATATATATATATATATATATATATATATATATATATAAAAAAAAGTATACGGTTTTCCTGTCCTTCATTTATACAGTGAGACAAAAACTGATGTAATGTATTTTTTTCTTTAGAACTAAAATTAATTGAGTAAATAAAAAAAGTCTTTATTTTTATTTACTTATTTATTTACTCACTTTATTTAGTTCTAAATAAAAGTTGTTTATATATATATATATATTTCCCTCACCTTATTTTTTTGTTCTAAATAAAAAAGTAAATGACATCACTTTTTTTGTCTCACTGTATAAATGAAGGAAAGAAAAGCTGTTTTGTATTAATATATATATATAGAAAAATTATACACATGATTTTCTTTATCTTGTCCTTTTAATCACAGTAATGTTAAATAAAAATTATTATTATAGCATTGTTGTTGTCAAAGGAAAAAAGCTGTTTATCTGTAAAGTTTTTATTATTTTAAAGATGAAATGTTTTTTGTAATCAAAGTGTTTTAGCAGCAGAAAGACTCACGGGGCGAACAGGCGAACCGGGCGTCCCTCCAGTGCGCTCCCTGCATCACTCCCGGCCAGAAGATCGGCGTCCTCCCCGGGAGCTCCGCCAGAGGTTTCGGGTACCTGCCCACGGCCACAGCCGCGGCGCCGGGGCTGAAGTAAAGCCCGGGAGGCGGCGGCGGGCTGAGGCTGCCGAACCGGGGCAGGCCGGACAGGATCCCCGCTGAAGAGGAGGCCACGGCGGCCGCTACCACCGCCGTGGCCCCGGCAGCGGAGGCGGCGGGCCGGTTCAGGATGTCGTTAATCCCGTGCGGGGTGGCGGAGGAGCACTGCTGCGGGGAGCCCAGGCCCGAAGACAGCCCGGAGGAGGTCTTGATCCCGGGGGAAGACGCGGCCATGCCGCCGGGGTTGGGAGAGGTGGTGGCCGGAGAGGTGGAGGAGTTGGGGCAGGTGGAGGAGAGGGGGTAGGCCGGGTACAGGGGGGTCTTCATCTCGGTCATGCTGTGCAGAGCTGCCAGAGGCGGGGTGCTGAGGAGGAAGGCGCTCTGTCGGGACCCGTCCATCTGACCCACCGCTAACATTACCGCTACGGGGGGAGACCCGGAGGATGGGGCGCTCTGCGGGCTCTGCGGGCGCTGCGGGCTCTGCGGGCGGCTGCTCTCCACAATCCAGGCTGAAACTAAAGCGGCTCCTCTCTGGGTGCAACACCCATCCCACTGCGCCTGACTCGCTCCCAGTCCCAGAACGGTCCAGCAAAGAGGGGGCAAAGTTCCGATCCTAGCGGGGGGAGTGTGGGGGGGCCCTGGGCAGGTCCGGCGCGGCGCGCGGAGCCGCTCTGATCCGTCCGGAGGGTTCAGAGGAAACCATGAAAAGTGATCCTCCGCTCAGCATCTCCATCAGCTGCGACTCAAACTTTCAGAGCCGGAGGGGGGGGGCTGTGTTTGGATTGGGTGACCCGGACATGACGCAGTCCGGCCTGAGTCACGGAGCCTCCTGATTGGCTCAGCGGCTGAACGCATTTACATCAAAGAGGGACCGAGAACCGCGGGACATGATGATGATGATGATGATGATGATGATGATGATGATGATGATGATGATGATGATGATGACTGAAAATAAAACTGAAGCTGGAAACTGGAATCTATTCAGTCTATTTCTATAATAAACTATTTGTCTCTAAGGGAAACCAGCTGACCTAATAAACTTAATGTGAACTAAAAATAGAAAATCTACATAAATCAAGATTTACTGTTAATATTTTAATTCGTTATGGAATAAAAAGTAAAACAAACATAAATAAAACTTTCTTTAAACTCTGCGCGGTATTTTAAAGCTGTCCTCCCTGTGGTATTTAACCTGAATTCTCACACTGAGAGACATTAAAATAATTATCTAAAATTAAATAAATAGCTTCCTTATATTTTCCAGTTTGAGATATACATATTATTATTTTATTTATTTATTTCCTGCTTCCTCTGACGCGGTGGGCCTTTATTTGTCCCCCTCAGGCTTCCGTTAGGTTTCTGTTCTGATGCCATTACCGACCAGCTGTTCCATCAACCAGAAATAAAGAGCGAACTGGGAGGGTTTCTGTCAGAGGGATGCTGCGTCTAACAATTTTTTTAATTCATTATTTACTAGTTGAAAAAAAAAATAAAGTTTGTGAATAAAAAGAAAAATGCAACGAATAAATGTTTCAGTTCAGATTATGAAATCAGCACGTGCCACCTCAGACAATCCAATCAGAGCTTCCGGATTAAAGGCTGGTGGAGCAGAGGCGCTGCCATGGTGACCAATCCCCGCGGACAGACCATAATAACAACAACCAGGGAAATGATTTAATTAAAACAAACAATTCAGTCTAAATCAAACCTGGTTTGGTAGAAAAGATCTAATCTGTTAATCCTAATCTGACCCAGCAGTCAGATTCCCGCTCATCTAATCCATTTTATTTAATCCTAAACACCTCGGTAGACATTTTGGATCGGAGGAACTAAACTGGACCTGAGCTCCTACCTGACCGGAAGTCAGGCTCCATGGATTCTGACATTTTGGATGAGAGAAAAAAATCTGACAACCCAAAAATTAGAGCTAATTTATAATTAAGCTGTAATTTCAGTTTAATAGGCTACTATTTTAATGCGGTTTTTTTTTTCATTTTCTTTTTTTATTCTTAAATATTTCACTGATGGAGTTCAAACTGTTTCGTTTCTTAAAATTAAACATCAGATTAATTCATCGATTAAACTTTTTTTTATTAATGAGAATCATTTATCCTGTTAAAAGTTAAAAGTGTAACAAAAGTAATTTCCTCCTGGGAGTATTAAAGTATTTCTGATTCTGATTAAATGCTCCTTTTTAAAGTTTTAAATGAAAAAAAGAAAAACAGGATGTTATTTGGCCTTTAAATGCAACCATCAGACCTTTAAATCCTTCCAGCCTTTGGAGGCCTGGAGAAGAATCCTCGTCCTTGATCAGAGGCTGGGATCAGGAAACCTCCACCTGCTGCTGGTGGAGCAGCAGAAAATCCATGCAGCTTAAAAATCCCAGAAAAGGAGGAAACCAAACCAAGAAGCAGGAGCTGCTGAGGCCTCCTGCTCTGGATGAAGACATGAAGCATCAGGCTCCATTTCCAGGTCTGTTCCCAGGCTGCAGCAGAACCTGACCCCCAGATTAATTCACTTTAAGCTCAGTTCCAAACTTTACATGAAGAAATAAAGCTGGTTTCTATGGAGACCGGTTGATCTGTTCCTAAAACGCAGCTGAAAGCAGTTCAGCACTCAGGATGGAACAGTTCCAGTTTACTCCCATCCAAGGTGCAGGTGGATTTTCTCTGATCCACTGGCGCCCCCGCGTGGACAGCAGCAGTAACAGCAGCCAGTGCAGAATTTACAGTAGCGATAAAACGATTAATTGTTGAAATAATCAAATTATTCAGTAATTAATTAATCGTTAACTGGAGTATAAAGCTCTAAAACATTCCCTTAGCTGAAAGAGCGACCTTAGAGCAGGGATTATACCAAGATTGTAAAAATATATATACATGTAAACATTTTCATCTGTGAATCTGAATCAGAACTCCTCAAGTTGAGAAGGTTCACCTGCTCATCTCGATTTATTCCCTGGATTACTGATGGTTGGTAGTAGGGGTGGAAGTGAAGCCATAGGCCGCCATATTGGTACTCCCTAGTTAGACTAGTTTCAATGTATACAGCCAGTGCTACAGCATCAAACGATGATGTTCTCATTTTCAGGGGAACTTAATACTTAAAATAAAGATAAATTCATCACTTTAACACAGACTGGCTGTTTCATAGCAGCAGTAGATTAACTTTAACTTATAAATGAATAGGCCCATCACATTAAATGGTCATTATGACGCCAATGAAGTCTATAAATCATCTAATATACAATCCATCACAATTAAATTAATGGAGCAGAATAATACAGATGAGCCAAAAGAGCTAAATTGATGTTCATGTAACATACATGGATTTATTACATTGTTATGGGAATTACGCTGATAAAGATTCTCAGTCATCCAGGTCATAGTCATTCCGTAAAAGTTTAAAAAAAACAATTCACTGGACTTGGTTTCCAAGATCTGAAGACGTTTCACTTCCCCTTCAGGAAGCTTTCTCAATTCTAATGTCTGATATTTGACAACAAAGTCCAGTGGATTGTTTTTATAAACTTTTACAGAAAGTTATGGTAATTATATTTTATAATTTTAATATTTAACATAAAGACTGAATGAAGTCCATGTCTGTTTTAATGCTTTAGTATTTTCCAGTTTGCAGATTGTGCATGAATGATGCCATGCATGCCCTGTCTGTGCATTAGCCTTTAAATCGAACACATTTACAATAAAACTAAATTAATGAACCAATAAATCCACAGAGGTTCAGTTTCTAACCTTACAAAATCACATCAATTGGTAAAATAACAGGAAACATCATATTTAGCTTTTTGCTTTTAGTTAAACCAGAATCTGATCATTTGCATATAAAGACATACAGTCTGTGTCATACACAGCGACCAGTGGAACGTCTTCCCACAGCCAGATAACTGCTGGGCTCTGCTGCACAGGGAGTACCAACATGGCGGATGGTGGCTTCACTTTGTTCAGGGAATAAATAGAGATCAGAGAGTTTCACCTGGTTTGATTTAAAGTCTTCCTAAAGGAACATGTTGCTATCAGATAGTGAGGGTCATGTGACCGATCCACAGGTGATTCTGAATCACTAACCTGGGTTTAAATTCCTGTCAACATGATGCATCTGCTGAATAATGTCTCAGCTTTTGCAGTTCATCATTAAAATGATCCAGAATGTTGGAGCCTAAAAGGAATAGAAACGTTTCAGCCGTTTTTATTTTCACTTTCTCGTTGTCATCCTTTCCCTCTCAGTTACTCAACCCATCTGATATAAAGTTCATTTCAAATTGACTCTTGGTTTATGTTTTTCCACTTGTTTTAAAATTTTTATATAAAATCCTAGTGACCTAGCATCCTTATTTTCCCCTAAATGTTAACCTTATATTTACATTATTTATTGGCTGCATCTAAAAATATTAAAGATAATTTCAATTCTAATGTAGATATGAAATAATAGAATATAACCTACAATAACTTAAGTAAAATGGTACTAGGCGCGTGGGGTGGGGGTGCTATTAGGCAAAACTAGGCAGCTGCCCATAAAACTGTTTACATGAATTACAGCAGCAAACCATTTGAAAACAAACCATGCAAAGAGCAGTGTTGCCAACTTAGCGCTTTAGTCGCTATATTTA
>NW_015151074.1:90618-92341 GCF_000732505.1 Cyprinodon variegatus | reverse complement strand
CTTAGTGCTTGGAAAAAATCTTTCATTCCTTTAGAGACAGCATGAAAAGTCAGCTGAGTACAAAACATAGAGAGGAAAACAAGAAGAAAAGGGACAAGAAGAGAGGGACTCAACCTAGAACAGATAATGGATGTCTATTCTATTAACATTTCTACATCCCCTGCCTGTCTTTGCCTAGGGCCCCATATTTCTTAACCTTCCTATGGTGTTTTAGCATGCATAAAAGTACTTCATACATTTGTTTTTTGCGTTGAAACTTTTTGACATTGTCAAGGAATTCCATTTAAACAAAGTAAAATCAAATTTTATTTTTTTACTAAATTATAAAGTGCTCTTGTGAAAAAAAAAAAGACTTTTGTGGTGTTTGGGTCATTTGTGACCCGGTTAAAATTTTTGATTATAAAACAATAAAAAATGCCTAAAATGTAATCATGAACACACAATCAACCAACAGCCTCTTCTTCCAACCACTTGAGCTTCATTTAGGGCCTTTTGTCTTTGCCTTTTTGCGAGAACAAACAAAGGGAGACATGTCCAGGCTTGTCAAGCCATTTGAGTGTAGAGGTGGTGACTTGAAGAGTATACATCGCCAATTCACAAGATGCAACAGTAAGGAGAAGATTCACTGTAAATAAAGCTTTGGATCACATCTTTGCTGCAAATGAGGCAGAGGACACGCAGGATTTTAGCGATGGAGATGAGCAGGCCTCTGAGAACGGGCAACAATGTCTCTTTGGACCTTTCAGATGATCTCAAGAGTCCTCAGATTTGACAATCGATACACCAGAGCAAATTCTGACAAGCTTGCTCCCATCAGGGATGTTTGGGAGAGATGGGTGCAACTCTTTCCACTGATGTTCAACCCAGGGCCAGAGGTGACAGTGGATGAATGTTTTCTCCCTTTTCGAGGAAAATGCCTGTCCCGGCAATACATGCCCAGCAAGCCAGGCAAATATGGCATAAAAATCTGGGCAGCCTGTGATGCTAAAACAAGCTATGCGTGGAACCTACAGATTTACACAGGAAAATCTGCAAGCGGCATCCTTGAAAAAAACCAAGGAAAACGGGTAGTCCTCGATTTGACTACTGGACTGCAGGGTCACAACATCACTTGTGACAATTTTTTTACATGCTAAGACCTTGGACAAGAACTTCTCAGGAGGAAACTCACCATGGTGGGCACCATAAAAAAAATAAATAAACCTGAGCTGCCCGCTGAAATGTGGCTGGTGAAGGACAGGAGGAGTGGACAATCTGGACAAGCTGACTGCCACCTACACTTGCCAGCGAATGACCAGGAGATGGGCAATGGTTGTGTTTTACAACATCCTCAATGTGTCTGCATACAATGCATTTGTGTTGTGGTCCCATATTCACCAAGGGTGGAATTCAACCCAAAACACTAAGCGGAGAATGTTTCTTGAGGAGCTTGGGAATTCCCTCGTCAAGCCGCACATTGAGCAACGGGAATGGGTGCCCCGAGACCCAGCTACTGCAGACTTGGTCAGACAGCTGCAGTGGTCACCAAACACGCCCTCCACATCCACAGCAACAAGAAGAGTATCAGCATCACCTTCCCCCTCAGCAGCCAGCCCTGCCTTAAGCACTCCATCCACAGCAACAATGCCAGTGAGACCACCTCGCTCAAAAAGAAAGAGGTGTCAGGTCTGCCCTAGCAATATGGACAGAAAAACCTACACAGTGTTTCATCTACAACAAATAT
>NW_015151074.1:84730-89683 GCF_000732505.1 Cyprinodon variegatus | reverse complement strand
ACAAGAGTTAAGAAAAACATTGGATGATATAAGATTGTTTTTAGGGTATTTTATGGCTGAATGACCCGCTAACTACAGGTGGCAGCAGAAAGCTAACACCAGAGGAAAGTTAAATCCCCCTTGGTACTGGGTCAATTGAGTTTATTCTGTCCAATCAGCTGCCTGTAGTTTATTTAAATGTCCAGCAGGTGTCAGTATTCTGAGAGAGCATCAATAGTTAGGCAACGTGTGGGAACGATTTAAGATGCCTCATAAACCCATCAATACCATCCGATTATTAATGGAAATAAATCAGATAATTAGTTTATTCCATCCATGATGATTTTAATCCGTTTTCTGTGAACGATCAGTTTCTTTTTCTTCAGTCCAGATGGACGGACGGTTTCCAGACCCTTGAAAATGTTCAATTAGGTGGGCTTTTTCTTTGTAGTTTCAGGCCTCGGTTCGAACAGAATGAGCAAATGTTTAATTTCCAACCATTTCATCTGATGTCAGTTGTCCAGTAAAACAGTGTTGCAGGATGTAGCGCTGCTCCTGCAGCATCCTGACCAACGAGTCTTTATTCACAGATAGAAACAGGAAGCTCTGCTACCAGGAGGGAAATAAACACACCAGAGTTTGGACTGAGAATACAGATCATCTTTATTAGAAGTTACTCGCGCGCCATCAGCTTCTGCTTCTTCAGCTTCTTCTGTGAGACCTGCGGACAGAGAGACAGTCTGGGTTATCGGGGTCCGACATGGCGGCAGCGGCGGCCGGCTTCACCGACAGGCTGCTCAGAAGTTAACGGTTTGTTTTCATGGAGAATCCAAAGGTGTCCTAAGTGGTCGTCATGGCAACCGTAGATCCCGACAGTCCGCCCCCGTCCCGCAGCTTACCTTTTTCTTCTGGGCCACCTCCTCCTCTGGCTTGGGGACGATCTGCTCCTTCTCAGTGAGGATCATCTCGATGTGGCACGGCGAGCTCATGTAGGGGTTGATGCGGCCGTGGGCGCGGTACGTACGCCGCCGCATCTTAGGCGCCTTGTTCACCTGGATGTGTTCGATGACCAGAGAGTCCACATCCAAACCCTGAGAAACAACCGGAGAAGGTGCGTCACTTAAAACTAGGAATAACCAACCTCTTACTGCACACTGCCAGTCAGCTGGATTACGAAGGCTCTCATTATCTCTCTGGAAACAGTTTATTAAAAAAATAGACCAACAGACGACACCTTTTCCTCCTCTGGGTTCACTGATCAAATAAAAACAGTTTTTTCTTTTAGCTCCATCAGGCAGTAAAGAGGAATCTGATTAAAAACAAGAGACTTTATGAGATGAACACCGGCGGTTCAGGACGCCTCGAACCCATCAGACGATCTGCCAAAGGATCCAATGAAGCATTAATCCAGTTTAAGGACATGAATAGAATAACCCTTTATTGTCCCACCATGGGGGGTAAAGGAATGAGAGGAAAACTGCAGGGAGGAGGTGAAAAGCTGCAGGTTTGGTTCTCCTCACTAAGCTGAACAACATTCGCTAAACTGACTCCAACCAGATGTCAAACCCAACAGGAAGTGCTCTTATTGTGACATTCCCAGCAGGAAGTGTCCCTTGGACCGAGCAGACAGCCCGTCACTACCCATCCTGCTCATGCACCATCAGCACATCCAGATATACATCTGGGTCACCTTCAGTTTTATTGTTAAAAAGACCCAAAATAAATTTTTCCTCCCCAGAAACAGCAATCGTACCAAAGTACGATCAGTTAAAGGTTAATAACGTATTTCCTGATAAAATGAAAGCATCTTTTCCCGATGTGTACAGGGAATGGGATGCTACGCTACTTCCACCAGCTAACTTTATCAGCTCTGGATTTAAACATAAATCTAGTCTTTTTGAGTTTAATGTTTTCCTTTCCTGTTAACATTATGCTATAAAGTGCGTAATCTAAAGAAAGAAACTAAAATGCAGATAAACGCGGTTTAATCAGATTTTACTGGACGTCAGAGAAGCTGTTTAAAGGAGAAAATTTAAAAAGCATCAAAACCGTTTTTTTTTAAAGATGTGTATTATCATTCTTTAGTGAGTTAAGGAGAGTAACAATATTCATTTTAGAACCATGACTAGATTATTTCTGTACATCTGGATGTATATCAGTGCTTCTGGGACGGATCAGGTCGAGTCACTAGCTTCTAGCCAGCAGGTATTTCCATCCCAGTGATCCCGTCACCATGGCTCCTCTAGGAGCTGCTGTTCAGTTTCTATTCAATCCAGGATTAAATAAAACATCTAAAAGTTTAAAACGTTGCTGTTTCCATCAGAACCTGACAGACCCGATCACAAAGCGGGTCACTGATCCTCTGCAGAACCAACCGGTCCACAAGTCAGAAACTCTAGATTGTTGTTGACTGAGGACCGAAGCTCTGCTGGCTCAGATGCTCCCAGCAGCATCAGGTGGTTCCTGAGCTGCATCCGGACCAGCAGAGGTCCATCCTCCTGATCTCAGCAGCGTTTCTTCATCACGTTCATTTCCTGAAAATTCCTACTGGATCAGAACCTCCAGTCCTCTAAGCTCGAGATCCGACACCCAAACAGTCAGAGGTTCTACTGTGAACCCCCCCATACAGAGGCAGAACCATTCCGGGTCCTGAGGACTGACCTTCAGCTCAGCGTTGCTCTCTGCGTTCTTCAGCATGTGCAGCAGGAACTCGGCGCTCTTCTTGGGCCAGCGCCCCTGGGTCCAGCCGAACTGTTTGGCCTGTGAATGACAGAGCGGTCAGAGACACGGCGGTTCTGTTTGGACAGAGAGTGCGCAGCCCGGCGCCGCTCAGACTAACAGTTTGGTTTCATCATTGATCCAAAGGTGTCCTAAGATGGTCATCAGCGCGGCTTCTGGGCCTTGGAAAGGACGCGGTTCCGATGCTTACCTGCGCACAGCGTCCGACGCCGCCGTTGTAGCGGCGGAAGGGGACGCACTGGTGCTTGACGACGACGTCCCTCAGGTACTTGTTGGCTTTGCGGATGTGCATGCCTTTGATGGCCTGGGCCGTCTCACGTGTGTTCTGGTCAGAAAGAAACAAATCACAACATCAGCCGAGTCCAACTCATGAGACATTAAATGAAACCCAAAACATGCAGAACCCTTAGAGACGGCTCTACCGGACCGGATCCCAGAACTACAGAACCAACCCATAACATTTACTGCACCAAAAAACTACCAACGTTTCCTTTGTGTTGGAATAAACACTGGAGCTGCCAGTTTTGCTGGCTATAGAGGAGGGATCACACTATGTGGTGAAAACACTCAAAGAGGAGCCGATAAAAACATTTAGAGACAAATATATAGCGTTCCCAAAGCGACTTTCAGCTCCCGCTTTACGATCTCTAACAGATCATTAGAGAAAAGCCAAACAGCAACGATTCAACTTTACAGCAGAAATATTCTAAAGAAAATCCAAACTCAGAACTCAAATTTCATTATTTTGTTCGCCTTTGGTTTTCATCACTTAGAAAAACCACAAACTCGCTCTGAAACTGCAGTTTCCTTCCCTACGGCAGCCTAATGAGGCCAAACTCACGTTTAAAACGTTTTCACCATCAAAGCTTACAGGCTGGATTACAGATATAGATGTTCTAGATCTATATCTGCAATGATCAAACTGTACAGCCATGAAGTGCAGGAAGAGGCCTGAGGATCTGGAGGAAAGTCTTACCTTGAAGTGGACCCGCAGGTTGGAGCCCCTCGCCTTGCATGCTGCAATGAGAAGCAGAAGGTTAGATGATGGTGATGACGGTCCAGCTGCTGATTGGCTGATTCCTTCTCTCAGCAGCTCAGGCTTTACTTTAATTTGGTTTCAAGTTTATATCAAAGGTGTCCTAAGAGTCATCACAGCCACCGAACCGAGCCCAGAACCCGGACCAGCTGGAAGCTTTACTTACATTTGGTGGGGTTTTCCGGGTCTAGAGAGTAGCGGACCATTTTCAGATACCTGCAACAACAAACATGTTCAGCTTTAATGGAGCTCACCGGCTACAGGCTCAGGTTAGCTATTAGCAACCGTTTCTGTAAAAAAAAAAAAAAAAAAAACACCCAGTTCTACCTAAAACAAGAAGAAAGCGGCTACTTAGAAGCTTTAATGCTTTCCTTCTAGGTTTCTATCATCACATGCAGCCAACATGGCGGAAAGAAACCTATCCCGGCGTCCTCTCAAATATATACATAAAATCCTCCATCTACGCCTTTCAGATCAGACATATAGCCTCGTCCGATCTGTATATCATCAATACATAACATAGAGCTGATTAAAAGACGCGATGGGTCAGTTTAGAGGAAGATTAGAGACAGATTGTACTCTCTGAGCGAACAGTTCAGGTCCTTACCTCTGAGGCCGCAGTAGGAAGAGGAAGTGACGCAGCTGTGCGCCTCTTCTTCAGTCCGGCCTGAGCACAGCGCCCCCTGCCTGGAGGAGGCGGCACTGATCGAGGATTTATATACATTATTTTCTCCATTTACATTTTGAATAGAATAGAATAGAATAGAATAGAATAGAATAGAATAGAATAGAATAGAATAGAATAGAATAGAATAGAACAGAATAGAATAGAATAGAACATCCCTTTATTGTCTCATAATGGGGAAATCACGCTGTTTACAGCAGCAAAAAGATTATAGATTAAAAGGTCACACAAATATGGGCCTTAGAAAAATGTATAAGAATAACATAATGGTGAAGAGTTAAAAAGATAAACAATAAAATGCTGTAAAGTGTTTTAACCATATAAAACTGCACCTGGAGAATAAATAACCAACATACAGCTATGGACATTTTTACACTAAGTTAAGTTAGTCCTCATGTGGCCCTTATTCCCATATTGGGAATTAGTGATCTTTAATTGTTTCATTTTATTGAACACAGACAGCATATATATATATATATATATATATATATATATATATATATATATATATATA
>NW_015151074.1:79298-83936 GCF_000732505.1 Cyprinodon variegatus | reverse complement strand
CCTCTCCAGGAAGCTTTCTCAATTCATTTGAATTGAATCTCTGGATGTTTCCACTGGTGGGTTTCTTTGGACTGCTCTGGATCATTGTCTGTTTTTCCCTCCAGATATTAATTAATCAATTCTCTGCAGTATTATGCATCATTACACCCTCTGGAATAAATGCAGCAAAGTTGGCCTTTTTACAGCTTCTAGTTTTTGCATAATTCCACAGTTGGACAGTTGCTCCAACCTGGCTAAATCTGTCACAGCAACCAGACAATAGTCTCACAGTCTTCTTGAAAAAGAAAGTGAATTCTATGATATCAAGTATTGAATATTTCATTTATTTCAGTAATAGATCTGACTTTAAAATTATGTTTTTTTTAGCTCATTTCATTCTAAACCCAGATCCATGTCAGTAAGGAGTCAGTAACAGAGCAGACTGAGCAGCACCAGTTAAAGCCAGTATGGATTTATTTGGTGATCATGTTGAAACCAGCTACATAGAAAACCCTGTGTGCTCCCATAGATTCATGCACAGCATTACACTGTAAATACGCTACAGCTGGACACCGTGTGTCTACGTAGAAAAATAAAGATATTATTTACAGGACAGAAAACAGACTTTAGTTCAAAAAGTTCTTTAGGGCGAAGAAACACCCAGCGCTCATCCTTCCACAGACAGGCCGTGTTCTGGACGCAGCCAGAGGAGGCAGTGGAGAAACAACCGGATCTGAGCACCAGCGGCCTCCTGGGACCCCCAGCAGTCTGGACCCCCAGAGGTCTGCACCCCCAGCGGTCTGCACCCCCAGCGGTCTGCACCCCATGGTGTTCAGGAAGCTTCCAGGTTCATGCTGTGAATTTTTCTCTGTTCAGTCCTGAGTTCTGATCCTGGTTCCTTCAGCTGGATGATCCACCGGTTTAGGAGGAGCTTAGAAAACGAGGCCCATTATTCAGAATAAATTTGACTTTTAAAAATCAGACATGAAATATTTTCATTAAGCCTGAATTTCTGTATCAAAATGCTTTAAATTGGTCTGAAGTAATATTCTGATTTTGAACTTTTAACAGAAATGAAACTTTGCAGACATCAGCCTGAATAATGAATCAAATTCAAATCATTGTTTTTAAATTAAACAGTTTGCATCTTTGACTCATTTGAATGATTAATGAATTAATTATTGATTAACGGGACATTTGGAGCAGATCCGGTGGCCCAGAGCAACATCTCCTTCAATGCATCCATTAAACATCGGATCCCTGCAGGAAACCCAGACTCACCAACTGGTGATGTGGAAAATAAAGATCAAGGGTACAAAGCTCCTGAAAACGTTCAGTTCCAGCTGAAACATCTACAGGGTTCTGTACGGTTCTGTAACCCAGAACCTCTAATTAAGCTGTGCAGATCGTTAGCAGACTGATTGATGCTCTGAGCTCTTTTTCCAATGAACGTCCATTTAGAACCTGGATCTGCGGCAGGCCCGATCCACAGGAGACCTGGCTGGAGAGTTGAGCTCATCTCGCTCCACATCCATCCATCAACATGGCTGACATGTCAGGACTGCAGACGGATGTTTGGCCCAAGCACTAAATCAGGAATCACCTCTGAACTTTGGGCTTTATGGTGCATCTCCACCATAGAAGCAGAACCAGGCCTCCTGCTCAGAGGAAGCAGGACCAACCAGTGCAGCAGATCAGCGAGTGCTGAGCTAAATATCACAGCATCATGAGGAACTTCCCACTTCTTTAGAAAATCAGCATAATGAGAACGTTCTGCTCCTTTAATAGAACCTCACCTCAAAGGTTCTTTAACAACCAGCTGAAGGTGGTCAGACCACTGATCTCTATTCATTCACTGGATTGCTGATAACCTGAAACAAAGTGAAGCCACCGGCCGCCATATTGGTACTCCCCACTCCCATGGAAAAGCGCAGTGAAAATGCCTCCCTGCAGCATTTTGGCTGCAGAAACCAGCAGTTTTCTGTCTGCAGGAAGACGTTCCACTGGTAATTTCCCAGTCAGTGGATGAACTAAGCAATAAATCCATCTCTAGCCGATGGATCCTATAGTTTAGTCTGCAGACTAACATTAGTCTGGCTATCTCAGACTGACTGGAAGACATTGACTGAGTTAGACACTGACATTGGGTCTAAGGTTAGAAAATAGAAAGTAGAGGAAATAGAAAGTCATTCACTGTGAAATGTTAATGTATTAACTCTTTATTAGGTGGATGATGCTGTAGTTTTTATAGAGTTTGTTGTATTTCTCATTTGAAAAAGTCATGAAATATATTGCAGGTTATACTGATGGAGAAAAGCAACAGAAACATTTCTAAAGGCTGATGCAGAGATGGCATCATTCATGCACAATCTGCAAACAGGAAAATACTAAAGCATTAACAGACATGAACTTCATTCAGTCTTTATGTTACATATTAAAATTATAAAATGTAATTACCATAAAAATGTAATAAATCCATGTATGTTACATGAACATTTAGCTCTTTTGGCTCATCTGTATTATTCTGCTCCGTTAACACATTAATTTTATTGTGATGGTTTGTATAATATGTTATATTAATGATTTATAGACTTCATTGAAGTCATAATGACTATTTAATGTGATGAGCCTCTTTGTTTATCATAAGTTAAAGTTAATCTACTGATGTTATGAAACAGCCAGTCTGTCAAAAGTGATTAATTTATCTTTATTTTAAGAATCTTAAGCCCCCCTAAAAATTAGAACATCATCATTGTTTGATGCTGTAGCACTGATTGTTTAAATTGAGACTGGTCTAACTAGGGAGTACCAATATGGCGGCCGTTGGCTTCACTTCAACCCCGTAGTACCAACGATCAGCAATCAGGGAATAAATAGAGATCAGTGGTTCAGATCTGACAGTCTTCTCTCCTGTTTACATGAAACATTTCTGATCTTTGGCTCCACCTGCTGGCCTGGAATCTAAAATGACATTTAGAAACCAGTTCCAAAGCACAGGGATCCAGGGGTCTGCACTGAACGGAACAACAGAGCAGCAGCCCCCCCACTACATGGGGGGCGGGTCAGGGCTTCCCGGGGTTTAAATGAGCAGAACGATGAACCAGAACCCTGGAGAACAGACTGGGTTTCCTCCGGCAGTCAGTGGTGGGTTTGGATGCTACAGAAGGCTGATTTGTTTCTGCTGGGCAGCTCCTCACAGTCTGCACCGCCGCGACGCAGAGAGAGACCTGCAACACAGGAAGACATCCAGCTGAGAACAGAAACATGGAGCACAGCTCATCCCGCATCAAACACTGATCTAAAGGGAAAAAACAGATGGAACATCTCAGAGAGCAATCAGAGGGGAGAAATAAAATATAACGGTGGATGGTGGCCCTTTCAGGCTGTGGAGCTGAACTCGCCTGTTTCCTTTACTTTTTGCACTGAGCTTGTTTATTATCAGACACCAGTAGAGATTCAAAGAACCAATCTAGTGAACATTGATGGATAATCAGGCAAAGTTAGCAGTCAGTGGGAAAAAAGGATTTCTGCATCATGTAGCTAAGCTAGCTAGTCTCAGCTTCACCTTTAAGCCTCAATAGTCGGTCCGTTCTACCTCCGCCTCAGTTTAACCATCTAAATTACTGAGTTATACCAGCTGCCCGCCCGCCTGATAGGAACCAGCCAATCAGGTAGCAGCATGGCTGCCAGTAATACCTAAATGTTTTATTAACCTCATTTTGGGAAATTCTCACCTATTGCATATCTAAATGAAAAAGCAAATAACTGAGGAACTATAACCCCAAATTACGTGTGTGACACATTATTTGAAAGTTAACACCTTCTAGTTTCTGAATATATACATGAAAATTGGGTGAGTAAAACACGGTCCAAGCTGCATCAGTTCAAACATGACTCAAAGTTGGTTTTATTCTCGAACATAAAAGGTCTTTTTTGATAAGCAGTAATAAAGACCTGCTTGCTTGCTGTGGCTGCTTTGTTTACATTCTGACATGCTGCTATATCTGTGTTAATTATGCTTTGGTGCTCGCTGTGTCCATAAAATGAACTAGGTGGTAAATAGTGGAGAATCTAAGCTTTCTAACAATAACAACAGTCTATATCGGTAAAAATTTTATAGTGTAATTTTCATGCATTCTGAGCAATTATTTGTAAATGCTTTAAAACGGTGAGTTTGAGAGGTTAAAATCAAGGCTGCCTTCAACTGGACTGACTTTCACAGCTCATCAGCTGCTCCTCAGTCAGTGAGGGAGCTCTAAGGCTCACTAAGGTCCAGTAATAATCTGTCACCCCCCTGCAGCTGGCATGCATCCAGGGGACTCTGGTTTCATTAGTTGTTATTTGGTCCAAAGAAAGAACAGTCAGTGACTCTATGTGAGATCGAACTACTATCGAAAAGATTTAAGGCTAGGCTTAAAACTTTCCTTTTTGATAAAGCTTCTAGTTAGAGTGGCTCAGGTTATCCTGATCTATCTCTATAGTTCTGCTACTATAGGCTTAGACTGCTGGAGGACATAGGGACCCCTTTTTCATCATTCAGCTTCATTCTATCTCTATTCTCCCACTCTGCAGAATCTGTTAGTTCAATCTCTAACGTTCTGCTCTCTCTGCTTTTTCTCATAGTAGCTTCATCTGGTCTGTTCCTGTTTGGCTGTGACT
>NW_015151074.1:77846-78897 GCF_000732505.1 Cyprinodon variegatus | reverse complement strand
ACTGAATAGAATTACCTGGATGAGCTCCCAGTTCAAGCAACAGGTGGAGGAGGGGCAGAAGGTGGATGGCAGAAGAGTTGGGGGGGTCTCCAGTGGTGCAGTGAGACAAGAAGCAGGTAGAGTGGGAGGCGTCAGGCCGGGGGGGGAGGGGGCGGAGTCACTTGGGGCTTGTAGCTGTGGGAGTGGGGGGGTAAACCAGAGCCACGTCGACCCGCTCTGAGCCGTTCTTTGGACAGATGATCTCAGTCAGATCCTGGGGCCGTGGCTGGCTCAGCAGCTCACCTGGAGAAATGAGGACAGCACAGGTCAGACCACAGTTTACCCAGTATAACCAGTACACCACAGCATTTCCATTCAGGTCATCTAAATCCAGCTAAATGCCATAAACTGTATGGAGGACCAATCCTGCCATAATGAAAAATAATTATAGAAATAAATAAATGCTCCAAAAATAAATAAGCATACAATTCTTTGCCCCCAAAATACAATAAACACATAAATGTAGGTAGAAATGAAATTAACATTGAGACATAAATATTTATATCTCTTTTAATTATCGTCTGTGTGTCTTTGGCTGTGTAATAATTACATTATCTATTGTCCGTTATATTCTTCAACTTTATTTATTACTTATTTCTTTAAGTATTCATTTATTTGCATCTTATAATATTTTTGTCTGGTTTATTCTTCCTTGGTATTTTTTACCCTCTTTATTTCTTCCATGCGTTTTATTTCTGCATCGTTTTTACATTTCTGTCTGCATTTCTGCCTCATTATGCAAATGAGGAGGGGCGTGTCTTAGAGGGTCACCTTCTGCCCATTGGTTGGTTAGCAGCAGCCGGCCACAGTCATAACAAACATGGCTACCTACGAGAAGCTGTCAGTGAGCTGAGACATGTAGCAACTGTTTCTGAAAATAATGCTAATACTTGCTAATACTTGGCTTTCTGAAAAGGAGGACCCTTTTTTCTTCCGGGGGCGCTGCTGCTCGGCAGACAAATATTAAACAATCTGCAACATCCTTTAAATAATTAGCAATAAATAATCTACA
>NW_015151074.1:72291-75263 GCF_000732505.1 Cyprinodon variegatus | reverse complement strand
GGAATGTCCCTCTCCTATTTCCTAAGATTGATTCAATTAATCAATAATAGTGTTAATTAGTGGAATCTGGTCATTTAATCCTCTCTGCCTCCTTCCATCTCTCTCATCTTTTCTTTCTAGCTGACTTCTACCCGCTCTCTGTTTTACTCTTCCAAGCATATTTTTCTTCCTTCTCTATTAATTGATCTTTCCATCAGTCTTCCTATTTTCCTCCAATCTCATTCTATCTGCTTTCTAATCTTCTTCTTCTCCTCTTCTATCAGTCTAACACTAATCTAAAACAGGGACATAAAACAATCACAATCCCTTCAAAACACACACAATCTCATCATATGTGCTATGATTACTAAGATGATGATGATTATTGTTATTTTCTCACCTGATTAAATACTAAAAAGGTTCATCACTTCAATATTTGGAGCTACAAGTGAAAACAATCTAATAAATGCAGATTAAACAGGCGGCCATCTCTTCCTCCTTCATTCTCAGATCATGCAGATCTTGTCTCGTTCAGTTTTCCTTTTACTGCCTTTCTTGAGGGAACAACCAGGAGAAGATGGAGGGACGTTTATTTCACTATGTAACAGACGTCAACATTGATATCAATGTTAGAAAAAAAAGATCAATACCCTAAAAAATTTATATTTAACTGATTTCCACCATGACCCCCTGCAATTGCATAGGCCCCCACTCTGGCTAACAGGAACCTAAAGAAGACCACTGAGCTGTAGATGGTCAATAGGTCCTTAAATATAGCAACTAATAAAAAGAAAGAAAAAATGTAGATCTACAGGTAACAGATTGGGTAAAGAACGTCTGGGTCCCTTAGTGACTCCTAACATTGACCTAAATGCAGCCTGCGTTCTGCTCACAGGGAAGGAGAGGAAAAAACAGCCTTGGAGGCCTGGAGGATCATGTTTAAACATTCCAGCAGCAGGAACTTAATACATGCAGCAGCATCTGGTGACCTGCCAGATGCTGAGATAATAGATGCAGAAACAGGATTGTCTGAATAATTCCCCACAATCTGATTTAGCTTCTAAGACGGATTCCAGTCTAGGAGCGGATCAGAGCTGGATCAGAACCCGCGGGGAACCAGTTCAGTTCATGGCACCAATTCACAACAAGTCATCTCAGGTCACTTTACAGCGACAACAACTGCTGGTGGGAAAATGAGGCATGTCAGGAAAGTCACTGGTTTAAATGGATTTCTGTTGGATATTTATGGGATGATGCAGCATGAAAGGCTGTTACTGGTGGAGGCCCACCTTCCACCAGAGCTTCCCTTACGTCAGCTGCTATTAGCCACACAGGAAATCAATAAGCTCTTATTCATGCTGATGGAACATGCCGCTCTGCAAACCCATGATGGCTTTAGGTGGAACTGGGTGCTGCTCTGTTTGCTTTGTGCTAAACTAACAACATGAAGCAGGAAGTGAGCAAAGCATCACGCGCTCAGCAGAGACCAGGGTCACAGAAAAGACAGGGGCAGCCTGAGAGCCTCCTGGAGGAAGAAATGAGAAGCTTTGCTACCAGTTTTCAGATTGATCAGCCTGAATAACGGCCCAGCATTCCCAGACTCCACAACCAGACCTTTGATCAATAAAGGCAGAACTCTTCTTCAGTCTTCAGTAGGGTTTGATATTTTCGTGGATGGATAGATGGATGATGGATGGATGATGGTTGGATGATTAGTCCCCCATGGTCTCCCTCCCTCCCCCTCTGGCTGATTTCCAGTCGCAGCCATAAAGGAAACAAACTCGTCTGCAGAGCAGCAACAGTTTTCCTGCTTCCAGGAAACTCCAGCTGGGATGTTGAGGAGAACAGAGCAGCTCAGACTTCCTCCTCTNCTCGTCTGCAGAGCAGCAACAGTTTTCCTGCTTCCAGGAAACTCCAGCTGGGATGTTGAGGAGAACAGAGCAGCTCAGACTTCCTCCTCTGTTGGGTGGCCCTCAGCTACAGGCTGTCGGGGCCCTCAGCTACAGGCTGTCTGGGCCCTCAGCTACAGCCTGTCTGGGCCCTCAGCTACAGGCTGTCGGGGCCCTCAGCTACAGCCTGTCTGGGCCCTCAGCTACAGCCTGTCGGGCCCTCAGCACCAACCTCTTTCTACCATAGCTGCTTAGTTAATAAATGGAAAGCCGATGTTTCCCTTTAAATGATGCAACATGTGAAAAAGTATTTGTTGGACCCGAGTTCAGGACGCGGTCCGGTCCATAAAAACCTGCTGTTTTCTCAAACCATTTAGTCTGTGAACAAACAGAGACTAACAAGCTGGAGAATCATCCAGAACCTGCAGCTCCACCTGCTTGGTTTACAGAGAGGAAGATGCTGGCCCACACCATCATGCAGCCTCCATCATAAGCCGTCTGGCATCAGCAGATCTCCAGAAGGATTGTCTCTACAAACTTCTCCAGGTAAATCCTCCTGGTCAGCAGGGGGCGCATTTGTGACCACATGTCTGTAAAATGCAACACTGGTGTAGCAGCGTTGGCCTCTTTGATGAGGAAGGAGCCAGCCTGTCAGCTATGGATGGATCTGGAAAAACGCTCCAAACAGTCTGTTGGTTAGCCTTCAGTCGGCCGATGTTAGCGCTCTTTTCCTGCATCGGAATCGGCCGATACATGCAGGCCACATATTCTGGTGCGGTTGTTACCATTTTTTAATCTCTAATCATGCAAATTGAGGAAGAAAAAAAGCAACATCGGCTTCAAAAATCAGCACTAAGATATGAGCGGCAGCTATTAGGGATCAGTTAGACTGAAATCATCGTTAATGAAGGCGGCTTAATGCAGACTTTAATTAGGCCGTTAGAAGCCTGTTGCAGGCGCGCTGATGCAGCGTGATGCAGCGTGAACTGATGGCGTGCTGCTGTGAGGAGGCTGTGAACGGAGGATGAATGAGCTGCTGGGAGGCTGGCTGAGGCGGCGGCTCAGACAGAGGATTAACACAGAGCAGCGTTAAAAGGGCAGATC
>NW_015151074.1:67754-70330 GCF_000732505.1 Cyprinodon variegatus | reverse complement strand
TCCTCTCCGATGTCCTCAGTGCCAAATGTTTCCAGAATTGTTTGGGATGATGAAACATAGTTTTGGGTCAGAGAGGTTGAGGTTTGGCCGGCGTCTGACCTCAGGTGGGCCGGTCAGGCCTGCAGACGCCATCGATAGGCTCATGCTGCGTTCTTAAGGTGCATTCATCCCACCTACTGGGAATTTTCCGTCTCTAATGGTGAAAGACCGCCCAGTTTTCTCCACCATGTCCACCTCCTAACTCAACTGAAACTTTATTTATAAAGCACATTTTAAACAAACAGGGTTGAACAAAGTGCTGCACAGCTGCAGGAAATAAGGTAAAAACTTCAAAGCTAAAATACATAAACACAATGCAATAAACTAGAATTAAATTAGTTAAAATTTAAATAGTAATTTAAATAAAAAAAATTTTGCCAGATGTCCACTTAGACTTGATTAAACGCCAGAGAGAAGAAGTGTGTTTTAGGGAGGATTTAAAAACCTTAAAGGATCCTGCAGATGGATTGCTGCAGAGCCGCGGTGCCGCTGCCATTAAGGCACGGCCATCTTTGGTTTAGAGTCAGGTTTGAGGCGTGGCCTCTAGCAGCTGATTGGAGGATCTCAGTGTTCTGGCAGGGTCGTGGATTTGGAGGAGCTCAGTCAGAACCTGGGGGGGGGGGCTAGGCCATTAAGAGCTTTAAAAACAAACCATAACATTTTAAAGTCTATTCTAAAAGCAACTGGGAGGCAGTGCAGTGCAGCTAGGAGGGGTGATATGTGGTCACGTTTACCTAATAAACTTGCATTTGTTAGTGTGAATAGAGCTTTAGAGTCTTTCTCAGGGTCTATCAGTCATGAGACGCTCCATGTTTCCATCGCAGCTGAAGGCGAGCCTCTCACTGAGTCCAGAACCTTAAACTGCTGTTCCAGCCTTTCTGGGTCGATCACAGGTAAATCCACCCCAGGATTATTTAGACGGATCTGAACCAACTTCCTTCCAAACTGGACCAATAAGACGGCTAATTGTGGCGTTGATGGGGACTGCCAGGGTCCGACGGGTCCGTCATCAGGTCCGTAAACGCCCGTCTCCCCTGATGAAGGACCCACCTCAGAGCGGAGCGGGAAAGGCTGCCGCTTGAGTCACAGAGTGAAGCAACGGCAGGATTACTGCAGGGTGATGCAACAGGATCGTTACTCAGAGACCAGTCATCACCCAACATCTGATAGCAGAACCCTTTCCAGGACAATCTTTGGTTTGGATCAGTGCTAACAGGACGGAGATGATCTCTGATCTAAAAAACCTCTGATCTGTTCTCCGAGATAAAACCATTAAATGGAGAATAGAGCCAGACGTTCCCACTGTGGGACAATAGAGGTTCTTATCTTCCACTAAACGACGCCTCGTAGACAAGGATGTTCTCCATCCTGGGAGCCAACCAGCAGCTGATATCTGAAGTGGGGGGGTGGGCGGTTTCCTAGGGCCCCAAGTTCCTAGGGGCCCCAAAACTCTGGGTTAATACAACTATTACTTTTTTGTTCACAATATTTATGTTTTTAAATAAAAATCCTTTGGGTAAAATGCCATCAGAACGCTGATATTAACATTTCTCTATCTGGAGAATGAGTCTGTTTGATGTCTTCTCCATTCAGAGGCCCCCAGCCTGCCTTTCCCTAGGGCCCCATATTTCTTAAATCCGCCCCTGATGTGAAGCAGCTCACTGAGGCGGTACTCGGAGCATTAGATGTTTCTCAGGACGGTGGAACGACGGAGGATGTTGGATTACAGGAGAATAATGAGAGCCACAGCAGGATTCTGTCCGTCAGACGTTCCTCCATCAGTGACTCAGAGGGAGTCGAGGATCTGTCCAGACTTGCAGCGTGTCTGCAGCCAGCGCCTGGTTTCCCAGCTGAAACAGCCACCCCCCATTGTAAAGTATTTGTCCTCATTCCTGCATCCTCTCTGCTTCAGCTTTAGGCTCCTCCTCATGTGTGACTCTTTGAAAAATGAAATGCAGACAAATTAGAGAGAGAACTACTAACTCTAGACTTTCCTCACATTCAGAGCGGAGGGGAAAGTAAAACTAGAAGTGGTTTTGTGACGACCAGCTGAAGGGTTTGGTTCCTCTAAACGCCGGCGGCGACAGGACGGCTGATCAGGACAAACAGCCGTAAAGGAAGCTTCTCCTCTTGATGAGAGCATTCAGGAAATACCCAGACTTAGAAACCAGGCCTTATTTTAAGCTGGAGCAGGAATCAGACTAAAGAAACCAGAAACCAAAGGAGAAGCAGACCTCTCCCTGAGTCCTCCAGGATGCACTGCAAAAATTAACTAGAAATAAGTTTCTTAAATTAAGTGTATTGCTCCTTAATTTGAGCAGATAAATAAGATGATCTGTCTTTGGAATAAGTATTTTTACTCTTAAAATAATTAGATAATATGCGCTTGAAATAAGTCAAAAATAAGTTTCTTATTTTAAATGTAAATTTTCTTGTTCCATTGGCAAAGTGTCATTGTGTCATTGTTCCATTGTGCGGCGCCCGGGGAGCAGAACAGAAGTCGCTCATATTCAGAATCCAAACTTCTGAAAGTTCTT
>NW_015151074.1:56256-66919 GCF_000732505.1 Cyprinodon variegatus | reverse complement strand
GTTACCTTCTCAGAGAACCAGTGCTCTGCCCTAACCTCTAGGCCAACACTGCCGTTCCAAATTCAAGAAGGAATTCACTTATTTTCAGAAAAAAATGACTTTAGGTTAGATTTCTATGTTTTCCAGTGTGGTATAAAATCGTTGAGAGGAGCTCAGCCTGTTCAACTGTTAATGTTCCAGTAGAATTTGTTCCCAGGAGGTTTTTGGCAGCAGAATGATTTAATAAGTGATCTATTAAGCCTGAGCTGGGTAAAGTCAGGCTGGAGGCAGAAACATGAAGCGTCAGTCTGAACGTGTTCAAACCTCCGCCTG
The DNA here is from genome assembly GCF_000732505.1 of Cyprinodon variegatus. NCBI lineage: Eukaryota > Metazoa > Chordata > Actinopteri > Cyprinodontiformes > Cyprinodontidae > Cyprinodon > Cyprinodon variegatus. Next base: position 66,607 of record NW_015151074.1, on the reverse strand, counting down.
GCTCAGGTTCGTCACAGACAGACCAGGGAAACAAAGGTGTGCCGGAGGAGCCTGGAGCTACGGCGTGGAGGCGACGGCTGGAGGGACGCCAGCTCCTCCGCAGTCATTCAAACAAGATCAGCCGCTTCTGACCGCCGCTGCTCAGAAACCCAAACTAATCCCAGCAGATCCTGTCACTGGATTAAGAGTCGTATATAAAGCTGGAATGAGAGTCTGTGACAAGCAGCTGCAGCCAGAACAGACAAAGCAAACAGCTGGTTAACTATTGACCACATCTGGACTCTGGATCTGGATCCAACTGGTTCCCTTCAGGTTCGGTTTGAACGGTTCATCTGGAACAGAATGTTTCTCGTATCATTTATAGCAGAGGGGGAAAGTGGAGGGTTTAAGGAGTAAGGAAAGCTGGGCTATGCTGAATTAGCACAGGTGTTGCTAGTGCTAATTAGCCCGGTTGGAGCAAACAACATGCCATGCCCGGAGAGAAGGAATCACTGATCCAGTCCTCCCAGTACTGGCATCTCAGCTAGTTCTGGACCAGGCTGGGAACACTCAGAGAATTTGGAAGTGGAAAACCCAAGTCCATGGTTAAAGGCAAAAGATTACGATGGGGAACTGGAACCACAGACCTCCAAGAACACCAGAAATCCCAGAACCACCAGCCTGCCAGAAACACAGCCCCCCTCCTCCAGAACTACTGCCTCGCGGTGCCCCCAACCTACCAGAACCACCAACCTGCCAAAACCACCAACCTGCCAAAACCAACAACCTGCCAAAACCAACAACCTGCCAGAACCCCCCCTTCAGAACCACAGCAAAGAAGCATTCAGGCACGGCGGTGGATGAATTATGGTTGGTCAGCAGGGTTCCTGAAGGCGCTGGTGATTAGGTAGAGTTAAATGTGAGACTGACATCTGCAGCTCGGCTCAACAGGTCATTAGCAGAACCTGAGCCCAAACACTGAAGCAGTTCCCCCACAGAAAGAAATGGTCCAGTCAAAGCCCCGACCCGACCCAGACCTGGAGCACTCCATGGAGCGGGTCCAAACAAACATCTGTAGATAAGTGGGGGCCACTATTCTGATAGAGACCAACAGGAAGCAATCCCTTTAGGGTTGGGTCCAGGCGGCGGTCCGCCTCGTATGGCTCCATTGCTGCTCACAGCTTCATCTTCATCTGACGGTAATCTGTTTATGTTTCTGCTTTCAGTTAAATTATGTTTGAACCCACAAAGGGAAGAACCGGTGCTGATCCGAGACGTCAAAGCAGGCTGTCTGTCCGCTGTCGGCTTCCAAAACAAAGTGACAAAGACTTCAGGAGTTCAGATTAGGAGGAGGAATATCGAACCCAGGCTCCCAAACCTGGACGTTCCCTTCCTTCACCTGGAGCTTCATGACTTGATGTTTTCCTCTTAGCCACTTCCTGAAGCCAAAGTGCTTTAAATACACCAGAGGTCATGGCAGCGCCGCTCCGCCGCCGCCAGCAGCAGTAATCCTCCGCTGACAGCTCCTGATGATCCTGAGCCTCCAGCTCAGCATCAGCTCTGCTTCTTCTATTTTTATGTTTGTCTAATTCTGGAGCTCAGATCCTCCAGAGGCTTAGAGAGGGCGTCCACCGTGGGATGGCCTGCAGCCACCAGAGCTCCCAGGACACCAGGAAGAATAGAAACAGAACACATAGAAGCTGCATTGCTGTCATTCCTGTTAATGTTCTGAGCAGAATCCCAAACCACTCATTTTTTTATTGTTTTTTTTTGCAATCTAAGGAATTTTTTTCATTTGCAACAAGTTCAAGCGTCGGCGCGGCGTTTGCACATCATCGTGAAACCTGTTCACTGTGACCCACACTGTTACACCTGGAGGCTGAGAAAAGGCAACAATACGGTGAATGTAGAAAGAACACTGATCTCTATTTATTCCTCGATTACTGATCGTTGGTACTACGGGGTTAAAGTGAAGCCGCCAGCCGCCATATTGGTACTCCATAGTTAGACTGGGTTTAATGTAAACAATCTGTGCTACAGCATCAAACAATGATGATGTTCTCATTTACTGCGCATCTCCATGGGAGCGGGGAGTACCAATATGGTGGCTGGTGGCTTTGCTTTTGTTGGGCAATCAGCAATCCAGTGAATAAATAGAGATCAGTGATAAATAATCCCCACAACCCCCCAAATAAGCCTTTATACAAAGATCCTACAGAAAGAAAAGACCAAACTAAACACTAAACACAAAAATCTGCTGATTTTGAGAGCAGGAAGTATTTGGAGCAATCAGACCTTTGACATGAGGGTCCTGGAGAGAAGACAAAGAAAAACGCTAACAGACCCGCTTTGTTGTCAGATGGAGCAGATCATCTGAGGACAAAGTGTGTTTAGTCTCTGTGGGTCTGAACTGCATCAACACGCTGCAGCCAAGAATATCATGACCATAAAAGGCCGGAGCAGATCTCCACACGCACCTTGGAGTTCAAACCTTCTTTTTTCTGCTGCCTCTCCTCAGACTGCAGCCTGGTAATATTAACTCCTGCAACTCAGCTTTTCCAAATTCCCCCTTTCAGTCCTGAATCAGCCTCCATCCATGAGACACTTTCCTTCCAGCCTGTTTCCTCTGAGCAACGCTGAACTTTACCCAAAAAAGCTAATCCAGCTTCTCTTTCTTAATATAACGAGCAGGAGGAAATACCTGCATGGCTGCCAGCGCACAATGAGCCAGAAAGCCTTTCTTTTTGTTCGCTGATCTGCTGGAGCAGAACGAGCTCCACAAAAGGAATTTCAGCTTTTCTACAGGATGACTACAGCTAGAAAAAACAGATCACCCACAATAAAAATGGGAATATCACTTAAACACACAGTAGACAGATGTATACAAATATCAAAAACAAAACCTAGGAATATTACACAATATTATATATAATAGAAACTTTTATAACCTAATAGAAGGAAGGAATGCTTAAAAGCAGGTGTGAGGGGCCTTAGACCTGCCCAGAAGAGGAGATTACAGGCCTAGATATCCAAATGCACCGCAGAGTAAAGGGAGAATTTAACCAAATTTAACTTAGTTTTAGCTTCTCATTGGACACTCCACACAATATCAATATCCCATAGAAGAAAATATATCCATCCTTGTTTTGCTAAAGTTGGGGGCTTTTCTTTATTTGAAAAAAAAATTAAAAATGATCCAGACAAACTGACCAAAAAGTCCTGTTGAATATTTGATCTAGAATGAAAAGTTTGCTTTTGTGTCCCCATGTGACGGGTTAAATGACTAGTAGGCATAGTTTTATCAAAAATAAATCTGGATCCAGGCTCAAAATGAGCTCCTTGATATGTGCTTGAGAATGGCTTAGTCTCCGGTTAAACCCAGGTTTAAAGCCTTGCAGGGCAGCCTAAAGCCCACTGCCAACATTAAGACAGAAAAAAGAAAGAAAATAACAAACCATCAGTTCAGGGGTTTGAGAAAATATGGGAATCAGGAAATTATAAATTATACTATATACCAAACTGAAGCTTGTTGTTTTCAACTTCAATAATAATTTAGATTTTAAAATGGAAAATTTTTCTATTTTTCATTTAAATCCTAAATGTATAACATGGATGCATAAACACCTGTTTTTTATTTCAGCGTTAAATTCTGTTTAAAGTTTCAGATTCTAATAAGAAATGTCTCCGGACCTTAACTGGTTGATTTTCTTTCTTCGTAACCCACTGATTTCTAACCGGTTACCTCTGACGTAATCTGTACCTCTTCTACCTCCGGGTATAACTATGCCATTCACACCCAGCTCTCAGTTCAGTGCTGCCAGCTAAACGGTGACGCTTTTTAATCTGGTCCAAGGATTCCAAAGCTCTTCACGCACATCGAGTCCTTCACACGCTGATGGTGGTACGCTCCACTGTGGCCACAGCTACACTGGGCCAGACTGATAGAAGCTGAGCGGCCTACACTCCACGCCATCGGACCCTCTGATTAACGATAAGGGTGTGCAAAATAGCAAAATAATCGTCATGACGATGCATCGCGATTCTAATTTTTGTGATCTACTGCATCGATTCTTGAAGGCAAGAATCGATTATAAAAAAAAAAAAGAACAAATAAAATGCATGAATGGTTGGCGCACATCAGCCAAACCAAGTGGAATACAACTTCCAGTCCAGCAGATGTCGCTGCGGATGTGTTGACGCCCGCTGCTTTGCGTCACAAGCATGTCCGGCCGCGGGATACTGCGACGAGTCATATGAAATAAAACATGGAGGACACTATGAAAATTCGCCCCGCGGCTCCATCACATTTAAGGTCAGATGCTTGGATGCATTCTGGCTTTAAAAACAAAGAAGGTAAAAACGAAATTGATATGATGCACGTCATTTGCAAAAGGGGAAATATACATTTGAATGTTTTCGTTTCATTGGTTTAAAGGACCACTGAGGCCATGTAAACGGCTCTGATTATCCTTATTTTGTTATTTTAAGTTTGATGAATCCTAAGATCTTTTTGTCAGTGTGTCCACGCCAGTAATAGTAATATTTCTGTCCAGTATTTGTTTCCATGGCAACACCTCCAAAAGTCGTTTCAATAAATACAGCTATGAATGAATTCAGTTGCTTTCAGTTACGTATCAATTGAAGACATGATCCAGATCACACCCAGCCAGTCAGCCACTGGTAAGGGCTGCATCTTTTTCTTACAGTGTTCAGTGAAAATATCGCAATGCATCGCGATGCATCGCAATATTTCAAGTATCGTGATGCATCGTGATTCGAATCGCATCGTGACTTCTTTGCCAATACCCAACCCTAATTAACGACCGCAGCAGGGTCTAAACAGGCAACCCTACGACAAAAGGATGAACATTTAGTTCTTATCTTTAGTTCTTTAGGTTTTTCATCTAATCTGAAAAAACAAACAGAAGAAAACTGGAAAAACGGTGGAACACTAAGGCCATTCAAGTATTTATTTAGATTTGAAACTGCCCCCCCCCCTCCAATAAGTGATAATCATCTGGACATTGACCACCCAGGTTATTCTCTCCAACACGAGGATATTCTCCTAATAAGCTGTGAGAGCGTGCAAAGCTGCGGTGAGCTCACCCTGAGCATCTAAATGGGGTAAATCTAGTTAAATGAGTGACTGAAAGCTTCATAGCTTGGATCACATGACGGCGCGGCCTTCAGCAGCAGCTGACCAGCTTCCCCCTGCCGCCAGCGCAGCCACAGCCCAGCTCTAAAAGCAGGCCATGGTGCAGCTGCAGCCCCACCAGCTATGAGGATTATTCCTGTCCCTGAGGCGGGAGGGGCTCCTGAAGCCGTCTAACCTAATGTCAGAGGCAGCAGCATTGTTCCACCCCCCCAGCAGAGGCATCTGGCTCCATCTTCTGCAGAGCTGCGCTCTGAATCAGGGTGTGGCTGAATCTGCTGCAGCTCATTTCAAACCAGATCTGCGTCTGACATTAAAGGCAAAACAGGAAACTCTGGACAGATCTTCATCATCTGCCTCAGCAACAACCACCACGTGTCCCACAGTGAACCTCTGATGATGCATAAAGCCGTTAAAGCTGAAGGGGACAAAGACATCACATCGCATTAAAAGGCCATCAGATTATTAAGTCATTTAATTAAATCATAAAGAAAACCAAAACAAACCAATGTTGCTTTTGTTTCTTGATGGGTTTCCATGGTTCAGGATCAGAAGGTTTGATGCTTTCCTTCTCTAAAGGTTGACTAACTCCATACTTCTCTTACCCAGCGGTTCAGATGAAGTCCATGGGGGGGGCACAGCGCGCTCCACATACAGACCTTTGCAATAACCTGGTTATGTGAATCTAGACAGACCAATGGCGGTTCAACCCTTAGATCCTCACCTCTAAACCCTGCAGGGAACTCTGCAGCATTTCAATATGTTTACCCTGTCATTGAATGTGCAGTAAAATGTGTTTGCTGAATAGTTCCTGCTCCACTCCCAGCTCTCTGACTCGCCTTAATAGACGCAGATGACTATATCCCCCTCCCCAGGTGAGCTCAGCCTGTAGCAGCGCTCAGGACTTACCAGGAAAGGCGTGCGGGTTGGACGACCCTCTCTTCAGGCACTTGGAACAGAGAATATGCACCGAGTAGTGCAGGCCAGGCCACTCCTGCAGGAGCATGTTCAGCTCCTCTAGCAGCGGAGTCACGGCCTGCCAAGCAGTCCAGATGTTAGGCAGTGATGCTTGGCTGGCGATGGACAGTGTGTCAGTGGAGAGTTTCCCCTTGGAGGGCTGGTGGCTGATCACCACCGGAACTTTACCCCGATAGGCAAATATCTGCGACTTGCCGTCTGACCGCTGCACCACGTGATGGTTGATCTGCACACTGAAGCGTGCAAAGAGTCCAGGAGGAAACAGGAAGGGGAAGTTGTATTGGATGTAAAGCTGCTCCACTGAAAACAAGGGGCTAATAGGCAGAGAGTTTCCTCCGGTGGAGTCCTCCAACCGGGCCTCCTCGCTGCTGACGTAGCTGGGAAACTTGTACCACACCGTGGCTCCGTTCAGTGGCTTGGCGCGCTGCTTGTTGATGCAGTAGCAGATCCCCATCTTCTCCATGAGCTCCATGATTAGGTGGAGGTCCTGCTGTGTCTGGATGTGCGGTCGAAGGAGCAGGCGGATGACGTTGGAAGGCAAGAGCCCGTCATGGAGGAAGCCCTCCAGGTGTTGCTGAAGATGGGTGACCCTGAGGTTCTCTCCCTTCTCATCCTCAATAACCAGACTCACTCTGCCTTTGTCCCCCCTTTCCCCCTCAGAAAGCAGCCGGTCCAAAAGAGTGGACTTGTCCCTCTGAAAGAAGACATTAAGGATTGCAATAAAACGTGGAAGATTGTGGAACACATACTCCTTCAGTGTGATGCTGTCCTCAAAGTAGAGCAGTTTCCCGCTCTCGTGCAGGTAGGACAAGGCGCTCTGCAGTCGGTCCTCCGTCAGTCCGGCCTGGAGGCCCAGGCGGGCGGAGCTCCGCCATGAGAGCCACAGATCTTTGGACTTAAAGTGCAACTCCTCCAGCATCTGCCAGGACTTTGGCAGCACGCGGTGAAGGTTGGGGAAGATCTCCCGGTGGTCCGCAACGGACATGAGCTTCTCCCTCAGTCTCTGGATGTTCTTCTGGGTCTCTGTGCAGCTGACGCAGAGAACCGGGGACAGGATCTGCAGCCGCTGGTTCAGCATGTACTGCAGCTGGGCTTTCCTGCGCCTCAGGTTTCTGTCGCTCACGCCGTAGAAGAGGACATGTGGACTAGAGGTACGGACTTTGTAGCCTTGCTCCAGAGAGAGGTCCACCTGCTGAACCAGGCTCCTCAGGCAGTGGATGTCACTCATCTCCTGCAAGCCGATCTGTCTGTGTATGTCCAGAGCTTTCTCCTCCACCTCCTTCTCTCCACACAGGTCTGCATGCGTGCCAACCAAACACACCACCGCGTGGGGGACCTTAGCACACAGCAGGTGAAGGAAATACCCCACGCTGGCATAAAAGTTCTGGGGTGAATAAGCTTTAAGGTTGACGACGAGAAGATAGAGAGCACCGGGGGAGAGGAAGAAGGGTTTGATGAGGTCATAGTTTAGGTTCCCTGACAGGTCGTACACCAAGAATGTTAGATGGCGCTCAAAGTCCGCCACCCAGTTGGTGACTTCGATTCCTTTCTTTGCCTGGCTTCCCCTGATGTCCGTCTCACTTCCTACCAAGCTTTGCCTCAGCTGGCTTTTCCCAGCATTTTTCGTCCCCATCAGGACCAGTTTCAGCCACGGCTTCACCGCAACCTGAGACTGAGCAAGCTCCTTCTGATAGATGGCGATGTAAGGGATGCCCTTCATGCACACCTCATAGGGAGGCTGAATGAGAGGATTATCTTTCACCTTCCAGATGTTAACCCTGGACAGCTTCCCAAAGTGATCAGGTAGAATGGCTATTTGGTTACCCTGTAGGACGAGCTCCTCTAACTTCTCCAGCTCCACGATGGAATCGGGGAGATGAGTGATGCTGTTGTTGTCCAGCCAGAGGTTTACCAGCTTCACCAGCTGAGAGATTTCCTCTGGAATATGAGTCAATTTATTCCTGCTCAGGTAGAGTTCCTCTAATCCCGTGATGTGGATGATAGCCTGCGGAAAGTCCTTAAACTCGTTGGAGGACAAATTAATCATTTTCAGTCTCTTAAGCTGAGCAAATGATGAAGGCAGCACTGTGAGGTTGTTTCCATCCAGCATTACACTCTCCAGGTTGTGCAGGTGACAGAAAGTGTCGGGTAAGGAGGATATGTGCAGGCTACTCAGCCACAGGATCTTGATGGACTTCAGCCTCATAATGTCCGCTGGCAAAGCCTGAAACTTGTTCCCTGAGAGGTCCAGCTCCTCCAGCTCACCCAGGCTCAGGATCTCAGCGGGGAACTGGTTCAGCTTGTTGTGATCTGCATCCAGAGTTCGCAGCTTGCCAAGGCTGCTGAAGGACCTGGGGAAGTCATGCAGGTCGTTGAAGCTGATTTCCAGCTCCTCCAAAGACTGAAGGAGTCCAATCTGAGCTGGGAGGTTCTGGAGTTTGTTGTGACTGATGCACAGCTTCTTCAGGCCCCTCAGCTGCCCTACACCATCAGGAAGGCCTCGCAGACAGTTGTGGCTCATGTCGAGCTCCACCAGCTGGCCCAGCTCCAGCGCCACCCTGGGCACAGCAGTGAACCTGTTCCTGCGGAGGATGAGGATGCGCAGGTTGTTGAAGGTGGACTGCAGGTCGTCCGGTAGCTCCTGGAGGCAGTTGTTCCCCAGGTTGAGCGCCTCTACGTCGGATATGTTGTCAGGTAGGATGATCTGGTTGTTTTTGGAGCAGAGGGTTAGCTGGCGGAGGTCGCTGCGCAGCTTCCTGGAGCGCAGCGCGGCATCCCTCCACAGCCGGGCAGTTCTCAGATTGTTCTCCTTTTCCTCCATGGCGCTGCACCCAGAGCTCCCATTCTCCTCCTCCTCTTCCTCCTCCTCCTCCTCCTGGTTGTTTTCATTGAGAGTTCTCATGGTTCCTGAGCAGGCAGCATGGTGGACCAAGTTTCTCCGACCAACAAACCCAGAGTCAGAAGGCAGAAATCAGCCTCTTGGTTTCGGGTAATAAACAAGTGTGGAAGAAATGGGAGGAGTGGCTGCGGAGACATCCTCCTCTCCTGCGCCACACAGCAAACAATAACGCCAATCCTCCAGCTTCAAGCCCGGACCTGAGGCCCGCGCTCCGCCTGCTGTCGGACCGTCGCAGCCGGCATCGCTGTGCGCTGAAGCCGCCCTCTGGCTCCGGCTGTCCGGGAGGAGCGCGCTGTTCGATGGCTTCCAGAGCCGCCCTGCGTCCTCCGGGGAGCGGGGAGTGGAAGTGAGGCAGCAGCTGCACACTGCGTCAGACCTCTGAGCGCTCCTCCTCCCTTTCTCCTCCTCCTCCCTTTCTCCTCCTCCCTGCTGTGCGGGAAGAGGAGGAGGGAAAGTGGACATCCTCCCGCAGGTTTGCAGCTGCAGAAACAGGATCCAGCTCAGAAAGGCGGTGAAGATGCAGAAAAAACATGCAGGATGTTTCTCTGGAGGGAATGAATCCTTTATGGATTCACTGTTAGGAAAGAAAACCTGACAGTTCTGATCATTTCTGAATAAAACAGGAGAGGAAACAGCTGCTCTGCAGTCAGGAAACTCCTCATGTTTTTCCTCCTCTCCCCTTATGACGCAGCTTCAGAGCAGAAAACAATTCAGTCCCATTATTAGTAATAGGATACTGATGAAAAAGGTGTTTTAAACAAATTACATTTTAATGAAAAAACAATTGTTATTATGAACTTTCTGATCATGGTTATTGGTGAAAACTATAACTCTGCCTCCACCTTGTGGACAGACTCGGTACTGCAAAAGATGACGGTTTTATATTTTTGTCTCCTTTAAAAAAAAAAAAAAAAAAAAAAAAACATGAAACCAAAACAGAAAGACAAAGGGATCCCTAAAAGGACACAGAATAAAGAAAATCTACAAACATTTAGCTAAATAGCTAAACATAAATATTACGTACCGGTATGTTTTTTATTTTTATTTTCTCCCACATTGTTTTCATTTGATCCCTGCTGCATTTTAACAAGTGGAAATGTCATGAGAGCTGTACAAAATGAATGTTGTTTTGTATACACACTGTGTATACAAAAATGACAAGAAAGCTAAGTCTAAGTTACACGTAAACGAAAGAAATGATTTAGTGCAAATGTGGAAGTTTATTGGTTGTTTGTCCTTCGACGTCCCTTTGGGAGCTAAGAGGGCAAAAGTTACAGAAATAAATGGAGACCAAGATGGAGATGTGGGAACATATTTGACAAAGTCAAAGTCAACCATTCATG
>NW_015151074.1:52226-55266 GCF_000732505.1 Cyprinodon variegatus | reverse complement strand
TGTCTCACTGTGTGGTGTGGAGGGTGCAGCGCCTCAGATGGGAAGAAAGTAAGGAGAGTGGTGAGAACAGCAGAGAGGATCATGGGGGTTCCTCTTCCCTCCATTAAAGACATTTCATCCCAGCGCTGCGTGTCCCGTGACATCATCAATGACCCCTCACCCCCCCACCATGGACTGTTCTCCCTGCTGCCCTCTGGGAAGAGGCTTCACAGCATCAGACATCCGAAGTCCAAAAGAAATAGAATTTTTATTGAACCTTATTGAAAATAAATTTCCCTTCATGCAGCTCTCTTAACATATTTAAATCTCTTGCCCTGTTTTTTATTTCATGCTTTTCTGGGCCCCCATGAAAACACGCTGGCCCCCTCCTGGCCCCCTGGTCCATTTGGTCTAGATCCACCACTGTTCCTCCCCTTCACTAGACGTGGATATACTTTAGTATATTCTGCTATACAATTAGTCCTATATTTTGGATTTTTACTGGATGATTGAACCTCTGCCGTTTCCCAAACTTATCAGACTGATCCAATCAGCTCTCTGATCAACCAGTCGCCTGGAACGCTGGTTGATCAGAGCATCGCTTTGGACAGAAACGCTGCACAGGTTTCACCAGCAACCTCCTCCTCCTCACACCCCGCTCTCTATTGCTGTCTGTGCAATCGAAGTAGATCTAATCCTCACATGATGCATGAATTATTGTACTGGCTGCTCGCTCTGACTGGCATTAAAAACACCACCTCGCAGAGGGTAAAATCCAGGATAAATTATCCGAATCGCGGGCATCAATGAAAAACTATCGATATCAGGGAGACTTCCGGAACTCCTGGAAGACTTGGGATGTCTGCAGCCTTCAATGCAGGACCAGCAGGTTCTGCAGCAGCTTCTTCCCCACCGCCATCAGACTGATGGATTAAGGAGAAAAATAAAGCTGGGAAGTTGGGAAAACTGTAAATCATATCTCAGTCTTATGTTTACATTTGATCAAAATGTTTACATTTTATCTGCACTTTAAGAAATGGAAATGTCTTGAGAGCTGTAAAAAAGTAAATTTCATATTGTATACACCCTGTGTACAAAGTGATAATAAAGACCAATTCTAATTCTGCTGAGGCCTTGGAACAGGAGCAACAACAGAATTAATGAAATATTATGAGGGGCCAGCGGTGACACCGCCACACCAACCCATCTGTTTCCTGCTTGGAGCTCGGCCCCCCATCCCGCACCCTGACCAGACCACCCCCAGCCAAAGCTCCCCCAGGATTGGGGCCCACATGTACCAGAACGCCCCGCCCTCCAACTTTCTTTGGGGAGAGCAGAAGTGACAACCCGCCACTGGTAGGCCACCCAGGCCCGGCAGCAGCCCCCCACCTAGCCCCCGAACAGGGGGTTCGCTCTTCCTCCAGGCCCCAGACTCCGGGCGGCAGCCGGGGAGCAGGGGTGTGAGAAGACCCCAATCCTCCCTGCGCCTGCTCCAATATGGTGTTGTTGCGTGTTGCTCTCAGGTGTAATTAAAACTGGGATTACCCCCCCAATCGCAACCCAGAACCCTCAATGTCTAAATGAGAGAGGAGGTGGGGGAAGCCAACCGNTCACAGCATTCAATGCAGGACCAGCAGGTTCTGCAGCAGCTTCTTCCCCACCGCCATCACACTGATGAATTAAGAAAAAAAAAAGCTTGGAAGTTGGGAAAACTGTAAATGATATTTCAGTCTTATGTTTAAATCTGATCAACATGTTTACATTTTATCTGCACTTTAAGAAATGGAAACGTCTTGAAAGCTGTAAAAAAAAACTAAATTTCATATTGTATACACCCTGTGTACAAAATGACAATAAAGACTGTCTAATTCTAATTCTGCTGAGGCCTTGGAACAGGAGCAACAATGGAATGAATGAAATATTAGGACAGCTGAAATAGTCGATAGGGTAACAGTGAAGATGTAAACAGTGAAGAGGACATTCATCTCTCCACGGACCCTGACCGCTCAGCGTGGAACCTTAACAGAACACTCAACTCCTGGTCTCCCGCAAACTCTCTACAGCGCCATCTTCTGTTCTGCTAGCTAACTGAAATCTGTTGTGCCGCATGCTATGATCATGGTTTTTGGGCATTGGGAACCAGTGTCCATATTTCATCTTGACATGATGACCAGAGGAGAACACGCAGCTAGGGTCAATAACCAGCTGGAGGACCTCTGCAGCCCCCCACCTTTTCTTTTTTTTCTTCCCACCCTAGTGCCCCCACTCACACCACACAGAAAAAAATAAATAAACGCGGACGCACATTCACACATAACACTCACATCCAATAATACCAGGACCAAAGACCCGGTTGTTGGTCCCGGGATTATCGGATGACCCAATAAGTGAACCTAAAACCGTGACAGCGCCACCCCAACCCATCTCGTTCCTGCTTCGGGCCTGGCCCCCCATCCCGCCCCTGGACCAGACCACCCCCAGCCAAAACTCAGGGCCCACATGCCCTGTGCAGGCCACCCAACCAGAACGCCCCCCACCCCTTCTAACTAATTCACCTAGCCACTACGCGCCCCTCCCTCCAACCTTCTTTGGGGAGAGCAGAAGTGACAGCCCCGCCACAGGTAGGTCACCCTGGCCCCGCTTCAGCCCCCCACCAAGACCCCGGACCAGGCGGCTCGTTCTTCCTCCAGGCCCCAGACGGGAGGCAGGAGGTGCCAGCGCACCCCCCCAATCGACAACCCAGAACCCTCAATATCTTAATGTGAGAGGGGATGGGGGGAGCCGACCATGGCGAGGCCCATGAAATAAGCCCGGGTGCCCTTTCCCCCCCCCAGAAAATGCCCTACATAGATGTGTGTTGTGAAAATGTTGTAGGTGGAAGTGTCTAAAATGCAAAATAAAATTGGGGTGGGGGACGTCATCAGAAGGTGGGGCCTCCAGTAACCCCCTGAGAGCACCACAAACGACCGCTGTAAGACGCCCCAAGGAGTCCCAAGCCCCCCAGCCCCCGCCCCCTATAGGACGCACCCCACAGCCCCCCACTACACTAAGTGATGGAGCC
>NW_015151074.1:46037-48440 GCF_000732505.1 Cyprinodon variegatus | reverse complement strand
GCATGAATGTAGCATTAGGCTACATGAAATCAGATGCTTACCACACTTTTCAGATTTCCCTTTACCTCTATGCAGTGCTTCTTTATATTTGAGAATCTCATTCAATTCCAATTAGAATGTCAAAGTTTGAAGATGTTCAAGCAAATTCCACCTTTGGTAAGGAGCTGTAAGAAACAAAGTTTGATCAGAACAATAGCGTCAAAATGATAAAGAAAACACAGAGCGTGTTGAATTTCACCGGAAGCAATGATTTTATTTAGTATGTACACAGTTGAAAAGCCAGACAGCTACAGTGTAAAACTAAACGTTTTTTATTAGTTTTCTCGCTTTTGCCCTAAAAATATCAAATTTTTTTTAAATATTACCGTTTCTCTTGAAGAATTTTTAATTGTTAAGGAGGTCCAGAAACTGTAGGATTCTTCTTCTGGGAGGTCCGTTAAGGAGATCAGGAGACATCCTTTGATGTTCTAATAACAGAACCAGTTAAACCAGTATCGGTTTTTATTTATTGATAGTTTTTTTTTCACTACATCAACAATGACACCACATAGAGAAATCACAAACCCAAGCATCTGAGAGCAGAAGTGCAGACACGTCTTTTAAAGTAGGTGAGGTGCAGATATTGAATGCCTATAAGGTACGACTTAAGGCAGCTTAGCATTATGGGTAATCACAGCACTATCTGCTTAACATGTGCCTTCATTAAAAGACTGACTTTTCCTACAGTTCCAGGAAAACTTGTTAATGTAAAAAAAAATAAATAAATATTATGACATGACTGATTAAGACATTAGGGTTAGAAGACGTAGAACCATGAAACAGATATAGAGTCAGTGCATTTGACCACTTTCGGATCTTTGTTAGCAGCTGTATTCACCCTGGTGATTCACTGGAGGTCAGCATAAAAAAAAACCGAGCAAGCATCTTCCTCTTTAGTTAGGAGGCTGCAGCCGTTACCGTAGTGTTCTACAGTCCCTCTGAAGGACCCAGCCTGTGAGGACGGGGATCTCCAGGGCTGCAGGAGCGCCGTCTCCAACTGCAGCAGCACAATTACTTTAATACAGATTAAAATCTGATACAGAACTGAAATAAATCTACAGGATTATGTTAGCTAAAGCGGTGACCGCATTAGTAAAGCAGTGATTGCACATTAATCTCACAGTTCTATCTATTCAATGCCCGGTTACTGGGACGGATAGTGAACAATAAAAATAACATGGTGGCTAATATTTTCTCTCTTCCATCAAATGCAGGTAATGAGCCATTTCAGAAGGTTTTAGGAGTATAAGTCCAGGCGTGGCTGTTCAGTGATGCATGGCTTTAAACCGGCTCAGAGGATCAATCAGACAAGTGCAGGAAAGAAGCGACCCTGTCAAAGGAAAAAAAGCAGGAAATCAAAGTACAACATGCTGAGTATTTGATCAAGGCATGCGTCCGGCCCCGGCCTAACATCAGGGCGGCGGCCCACAGCTCGGTGTGCAGTGCTGCTCCACCTCAGCCACTCCAAACACAAAGGCACCGTTGATATTTTTCTGCTCTGGGACCTTTGCTGTATTCTAGCATATGGCACTTTACCTGCAGCTCATGAATATGTTCAGATTGTTTCTTCTTTTATAAAACTCTTCATTTACTACATCACTAAAATAGGTTTCTTTTCCTTTTTTTGTCTTTATGCAGCGGTTAGCGTGTGGAAGGTAGATGTGAGGTGAGTATTTCTTTACACAGCGATGGGGTTGTGAGGTTGGAGGTGCAGGGCGTGGCTTGGTGATGCTGGGTTAGTCCTGCTGCTCCCCGTGTCCCACAGGGCTGCGGTGCTGTCTGCAGTGAGGAAATGTCCGTCTCCGCCATGAGGCTCGTCCGTTTCACTGAATAGCATGCTGTCATTGGACTCCATGGAGCACAGCACGCGGCACGCAGCTCTTTGGCTGATGCACTTCCTGCTGCTGTCTAGTCGATTCGTCAGTTTCTCAGGTAACTCTGAGAAACTGTAGCTGGCGGCGGCGTCTCGGTCCCCCGGGGTTCCGAAGGTCACGTTCTTAGCATGGAGGGCGGGGCTGGGCGGTAAGCTGTGTGCCGCGTGGCCGTGGTTGTAGTGGGAAAAGCTGCTCTTCTGATCCGCCAGTCTGGAGGACATGGTCTGCTGACTCTTCTTAGACAGCAGCAGAGGACGATCCTCCTCAAGGGAGGGGCTCAGAGCCACCGAGGGGACAGAAACGGCCAGGCTGGATAGTGGAGCGGACATCTCTGACGGAGGAGAGGCGGGAGTGCTCAGGGCTGTCTTTGAGTCTGGAGACAGCTGAAACCTGCAGAAACACAACGGAAAGATTACAGCCTCATCTGGGTTCAAATCGACATTATAGGTTTGACTTGGTTCTACCTTTATTACACATCATTCAAAATACT
>NW_015151074.1:44281-45192 GCF_000732505.1 Cyprinodon variegatus | reverse complement strand
ATCCAAGCTGGACACTAAATAATTAACATTTAATCAAATTCACATCTAAAATACTCTCTTGATCTCATATAGTGGTCTGTCCTACAGCACAGCCTCTGACCGAAGACACAGACATTCTCATAATAATTTTGATTCCACTCCAGCAGAGGTGATTCGGCCACATATCTGGAGAAACCTTCATACGTTCAGCAGTTTGACATCAGAGACACTGAGTCATAAAAAGGTAACTGTATCCAAATGTTCTAGAATAACCCAGATTCCAAGAAATCATTTTAGATTGACCCAGATTCAACCAAAATTTTCTAGATTGACCCAGATTCCACTAAACAGATTTCATCCTCACAGGCACATTTAAAGAGTCCAGGTAGCCTCCTGGACCCATGAACATAGCAGCAGGTGATAACATCATGCCATTATCAGATCACTTCTATCATGCTAATTCCTGCATGCAGGCCCCAGCTAATCAGGGCTAAACCAACAGTGAAGGAGGAGGTTATGCAGAAACTCCAGTACTTTTTTTAATGTTCTGACTGGAACATGTTTAAATCTGCAGCAACATATGACAAGATCAATATTGATGAGTATGCCATGACTGTGTCAGCCTACATCAACAAATGTATTGAGGATGTCAGCATCACAAAGAGCATCACCACCTGGACCAACCAACCGACCCGGACAAATTAAGAGTTTCAGAAATCGCTAAAAGCACGGAAATTGGTTTTCAAGTCTGGTGATACACCCCTCTGCTATTGGCTGCTAGACTTCCTCACAGACAGACCTAAATCAGTCCGGATTGGACAGAACACCTCTGATGTCATCAGTCTAAGCCCCTCCCCTCAGGGCTCCCCCTGCTGTTCACCCTGATGACACACGACTGTGTCCCCAGGTTCACCACCGATCACATGGTGAAG
>NW_015151074.1:41274-42973 GCF_000732505.1 Cyprinodon variegatus | reverse complement strand
ATAAAGTAGTAACATTACGAGAATAAAGTAGTAACATTACGAGAATAAAGTCGTAACATAGTGAGAATAAATTCGTAACATTACTAGAATAAGGTTGTAAAATTATGAGAATAAAGTAGGAAAAATTTGGGAATAAAGTAGTAACATTACGAGAATAAAGTTGTAAAATCACGAGAATAAAGTCGTAACATTACAATAATAAAGTTGGAAAAATTTGAGAATAAAGTCATAACATTACAAGAATAAAGTTTTAATATTACGAGAATGAAGTCATCGTACCACAACCCATTTCAGAAAGAAAGCTTGGAGCTCCGCCCAGCAGATGAGCGCCGAGACAGCTCCACCAATCAGCAGCCAGAGTCCACTTTGACATCCATCCCAGTTTGATGCTGCTGCTAAAAGATTTCCTGATTTATCAAACCGATGCTAAAGTAGAACTTCACACGATGCTCCACATTCCTCATTTTAGGGAAGAAAGGGCTTCTTGGAAGAGTTGTCATTAAATACAAGTTGTTTCTCGTAATCGTAGGACTTTATTCTTTAATTATTATGACTTTATTCTTGCAATTTTAGCACTTTATTCTCGTAATTTGCGACTTTATTCTCGAAATAGAAGAAAAAAAATCTCTAGCCTGGCCCTAATACTCCATCATAGGATCATCATCAACATTTAATGGATTGTTCTTTGCCATTAAGGACAACTGTGATAAAAATGTCATTATAATCCGTCCATAACCGTTGAAGTTATCCTGAACACAGAGAGACAGGCTCTCCTAAAAACACAATCTCCTTGGAGAAGTAAAAATAAAACAAATGTTTAATCCAGGAGCCAAAAATAAACAGAATGTTTGGAAACTTCTGATAATATTGGTAATATTTAGCATGTCCACCTTTTTCACTAAAACTAAACGTGTTTGAAACATTGACATATTTAATATCAAGACCATTAAAACTGTCTTTAGTTACATGTTGGAGAATTGAAAATTAATAATGTTTACATTTAAATGATAAAAGAAAAAAGGACAGGGAAATAATATAAGAAAAGTCCAATCAAAAGACAAAGAAAGACGCAGGATTTTTAAGTTCTTCCTTAAATTAGATAAAAAAATAAATCAATCCAGCTGATACACTAGAATAAAATAGTAAATGGTGCAAAGCACAAAATGAACTGATCTCTTCTTTGGTCAGATTAACCTTTTCTTCCTCCTCTTCCTCATAGGTCAGTTTAAGAGTTTAAGATCTTTTGACTAGTTACCTGGGAGTTTAAGGCAACTCTTGTTGCAGCTGGCTGTCTCGGCACTTTGCTGAGTTAGAACTTAAGTCAGTGGTGCCACTTGTGGCATTCAGACGACCCCGGGCGCCCTGTGTGGCCCGTTGGCTATTCTCCGCCAAGGACATCACAGAGTGAGACTCAGTGTCAGACAGAACATTGTTGCTCCAGTCCTCACTCCAGCTGCAGAGACAGGGAGGGAGTTATTCACATGGGGACCATGAACTGTCACTATAAAGTAAGATGCTGAGCTACTAAACTATCTGAAATACTGATCTTTTTTTAAATTTGGTTCACAGGACTTGAACAGAAATTGAGCAGATCATAAGCCCAGGTTACTTTTCAATTTGGACATCAATAACAAGAACCCTGGTTGAACTGAGAAGCTGCGTATGCAATGGTTACAGGTCTAAAGAAAGGAGGGATAAG
>NW_015151074.1:33689-37866 GCF_000732505.1 Cyprinodon variegatus | reverse complement strand
GCTATTTTATATCCCAGAGTAAAAACGTAAAATAATAGAAAATATCCAAAAGGTCAACATACCATCTTCTTCTATGTCTCCGGCCTTCTGTTCATTTCCACCAAAACACCAACTATTCATCTCGATTATTTCAATATTGCTCAATCATTTTGAAAGTTTAACATCAACTTTTTCTTTTCTTTTTCATGTATTTCGACTGGTTATGTTGAAGACCTGAGCTTGCCTGGCCATCCTGCAGAGGAAGCTCGTTTTTACCGCCTATATCTTGGATCTCTTTTATTTCCATCATGACCCAGATTCCATAGGTGGATCTATAGGAACATTGACCGACGGGTAAATGGAGAGCTTTGCCTTTGAGTTCAGCTGGCTCTTTGCCACAAAGGACCAGTGAAGCGTCCTTAATATAGCAGCAGCTGTGGCAAAAATAAACCGAGTCTTAGCTTTATTTCTATAACATCAAAACTGTTATATCATCTAGAACATAAGAGAGAAAAAAAACAAAAAATGTCCATTCATTGAAAAAAAAATTAATTTATTCGGGGTGTCTGCAAAGATGATGTTAAAAACGTTTGTCTGCAAATGTCTGTGCAGACTAAAGATGGACCCCTACCAGACAAAGCTCTTAGAACCACATACACATCATCTCACTACACAGCTCGGCTTGGAGGTATTTCTCGTCAGTAATGAGTATTCATTACATTCATTCGGAGGGCTTTACCGTATTAACATGAGTAGCGGAGCAAGTGAAGTTAGACACTGTCGTTGAACAAAATGCAATAATTTATAAATGTTTTAAATCAGGTTGGGTCTGGATTAGCCAGCAGGTGAGTCTGGATCCAGACCCTGGTCTGCTAATCTGTGATCTCTGCCTTAGGAGGTAAACTGCTGTGGAGTCCATGGACAATGGAAGCAGTTACTGTGAAATATGTAAAAATATATCTATCTAAAATCTACAAACAACAATGAAGGCTGAAATGTTGAAGACACCACAAGGCTCACAGTAAACATGCAGGTGAGAGCCTTTAGTGAAAAAGAAAACAGAAACCATTGACCTGTTTGGTTTCCTCAGTTGAAATGATCCAGAGATGATCAGAAGCCTGATTTATTTTGTTTCATTGGAAAAGAAAGTATTTTCTTTTCTAAATCGTGTCCACTTTGTGATCATGCCTGCCATCTGTGTGCAGTTCTGTTACAAACTGCAGCTGCTTTACAAATAGTCCTCCGCTTTTCAAAACTGTGGGGAAATCAAAAGAAATAAAAATGTAATGAGTGCCGTTCACTGCAGATTGCACCTGTTATTACTACAAGCACAATCTTTGTGCACCTGCACAAGGCTGGTAAGGGCTAGTCAACTATCTGTTCACATTTTATTAGCAGCTGTAGATGATTGTGAAATATTACAACGGCTCTTACATCAAGTGTTTCTCTGGGAATGGAGAGATGTTCTGAAAGATCTATGTAAGACGAGTAAAAACCAGATATTTCCAGAACTAGTAGTTGAATACTTTAGCCCAGACCAAGAGCTGAGATTAAAGTGCAATGCTAGTGAAATAGGACCAAGAGCTGCTCTAACACAAGGAGGCAAACCAGAAGCATATGCAACACTGCATGACAATGACAGAAAGAGACTCTGCACAAATTAAAAGAGAATCATGTTTTAAGTATCGAACAGTTCCACCAATACACCTACAACCATCTAGTAAGAGTACAGGCAGACCATGAGTTTTAGGAGACTGTCATCACAAAACCATTGATAAATACTCCATGGATATTACAGTGCATGCTACCGAGACAAAAAAAAAAAACATGATTTAAGCATCAAACGTGTTCCTGAATGTGGCTTGCTGCTTGCTCACTTACCAACACAATGCAAGCAAAATTCAGACTGATTTAGAGACAACATGGTTGATTAGGTGTCAATCTTAGCTGAAAGGATGAAAAAAATCTGTGCACCAACAGAATCAGACACTAGATTATAGACGTCTATGAAAACTGTACAATATGGGTGACCTAAAGATAAAAAAGAATCTACCTCTTGGAATAACACATTTCTTTTCTATAGAAGTTGAACCAAGCACCCAAAACAGACTGCAGATTACTACAGAACTACTGATTCAAGATTCACTTCAGAAGGAAATCACTCAGCAAGACACATTTCGCCAAATTTGACATTTGTCAATCTGTGGATAACAAAAATAAAAACAGACACTACAGCCTCAAGATCATTACAAAACCATAGACCAAGATTGGAACTTGTTCACATATTGATTAATGAATATGACTCCAATTTCTCTAAAGGTAAACTACCTGCCTGATACAGAGTCAAGAACAGTTATTCTAAAGCTGAAAGCTCATGTTGCATGCCAAGGCATTCCAGATTCTGGAATCCCGATTTAATTCTGCCAACTTTACTAATTGTAGTCCTATGAGTGAACTCACTGTCAGCTTTCTCTGCTTTATAAAAAGTTGTGTTTGCAATTATTGCTTAGTTGCTGGGTGAGTAGAGAAGTATGAGGAGTTAGAGGGAATCAACTGATCAGCAGCGGAGAATACAGTCCAGACAGACATTTTTACTTGGATAAACCATAAAAGTTTATCCTGCTCTATTTTCTATATTTATGCTGCTATATGATTAGGCTGTTGGAGGACATAGGGACCACTTTTCCTCTTTTTGCTTCTTTCTATCTCTATTCACCCATTCTGCAGTGTTTGTTAGTTCAACCTCTAACATTATGCTCTCTCTGCTTTTTCTCATCATAGTAGCATCATGGTGGAAGAATGAGAGGGGCTTAAATTCTGGGGAGGAGAAGTCTGAAACAGTGACTGGAGTAATGGGCTAACTGGGAGAAGGTGTGCGGAGGAGGGACCAGAAGGTAACAAAGGAGAAAGGGAGAGTGGCAATCAGGGGCAATGAGAGCAACAAAGAAAGAATTGACTTTGACTGATGCTTAACTAGGAAGCACTAAGAAAACAGCAAAAAAAAAGGTAATGAAACCAGATGATAAAATAAATGACAGGATAATCAAAGGAAAATAACAAGGACAGGGAAAAGTAGTAAAACTTAGAAGTTATTCCAAACAAGATCATTCTTAACGGCAAACATAGAATAACATAAACTACCACAAGGCAAAAAGTAAAACAGAAACAAAATCAAAGTCTAGCAAAGTGGACCAAGAGACAAGTTGAAATCTGCACAGTTTCATCTAGAAAAGGCTCCTGTTGAAAGTGCTGGCAAAAGGGAGAGACTGTAATTCTTTAAAACTTTACTGTTGTCAGTCACCCAGTGGCACCTGCCTCCAGTGTCAAGCTTTTAGCCAATCACAGCAGCGGTAGCGATGTGAAGTAACACATTCTTGATCTGCTTCACAACTTATGGAGTTAACTGATAAATGAAACTCTTACCAAATGAGCAAACACCTTTTCCATTGACAAAGGCACATTTTCAATAAAGAAATAGAGGCTATTTCAGCTAAAACAAGTGCAGCCATTGGTCTTGGTCTGTCCTCTTGGGGCCTGATTGTTAATATCATTTTCAAAGGTAGCATAATATTGGACCTTCAACATGCTTGTTTATAATTTCCTTTATATTCCTTTAAGACAACTCGTTCCTTCCCTTCCTCTGGTCCATGTTGAGTGTGATACACTCCATGTCACCAAACAGCTGACCACCTGTAGCTCTAAATAGCCCACTTACTGATTAGACGGTAGACACCTGTGGTGCTCAATGGTGGACACGCCCTGATTAACACATCCCTTTGGTCACATTATTTTCAGTCTTTTCTAAGGGTATCATCATCATTTTTGCCCAAGCTTGTTTCATTCGTTATATTGAACATTATATTGAAGCATGGTTGAAAACAATGTCCATTTGTTCACTTTCATGGATTTTTTTTCTAAGTTTCAAGTTATTTCTGTGACCATTGTTGTTTTTTTCTTTCATTAGATGAGGGGAACCAAGAATTTGTCCACATTTTTAACTACTTAGATTTAAAACTCACCTAAATTCACTTGCTATGACTAATCAGTTTCATTTAATCAAAGGAACATCAAATCCAAAATCCATTTTTTCTTTTACATGAGTTTGAGTTTTTATGGTTTAATCTGAATGGTGAAACTGAACAACATTTAGCCTTATATAGATAAAAAAAAACATCACAAAAACCCAGGGAGACATCCT
>NW_015151074.1:31340-32695 GCF_000732505.1 Cyprinodon variegatus | reverse complement strand
AAGACCTGTGATGGTGGTCCAGGTGTTATACTGGAGGGAGCAGTTGCTGGAGGATGGAGTTGTGAAGGTGGCTGGTCTGTCCAACTAGCTTTCTGCAGCTGATATGCTTCAGGATGTTGGCCATTTCCAGACAGAGGTTGCATCACCGGCAAAGAATCAGTGCTTTACTCACTAACTTTTGAGTTGTCATTCATATTTGGACTCTTGTACCTGTTTATGTCCCCAGATCTGAATGCAGCCTCATTTTGTACCCAAAGTTACAAAGTTAAGCCGTGAACCAGAGTTTGTCATAATTCTAACTTCCACTAGTCCATAAAGAAATGATGGACCATCGTTGTTTGAAAAAAAGAATATTATGAGACTTGTGCCATCAACAACGGCAAGTAAAAACTTAATCTCAATATATATTATATTTTCATCTCTGGAAATGTTTGTCTTACCTTTGGCTGGAGATGTTGGTGAGTGTGGTGGGCTGATTAGCAGTTGCATATTTGCTGGAAGGAAAGGTCGTTTCTGTCTCCTCAGTTGCATGCTGCCCTGCAGAACCATTACATGGCTGTAGAAAAGTAGAAACAACATGATAAGCATCTTGATTCTTGAGATTTAGTTTTTAATCATTTTAACACAGAACCAACACCTTACATTGACAATTTTCAAATCTTGAAGAGGCACGTTCTGACGTCCTGTAGCAGAGCTTTCTGTACCGGAGCCGTTCGCAGTATTTGGATTGTTCTTTCTCTTTTTCTTTTGGCTTTGCCTCAGGCGGTCTCGTAATTTCTTCCTTTGCTTGCTGTTTATGAAAAAAGAAAAGAAACTGAGAACAAACCAAAATCCAGTAACACAGTATTCCCTTTAAATATGAACAATCACACTTCAAGAATGATCTAAAAATGAGTAATAATGTCTTAAAATAAGAGTATTTAACCTTCATTTGGTTAGATAAATACAATGAACCGCCAATGGAACCACTATTTCACCCTTAAAGTAAGAAAGCGGACCCAGCTGACATCAGCTCATGTTGATCTATTTATAGAAATGACCAAAACACAGTCACATGGTGTTTCATCCACACGCCTTTCAAATGGGGCTTTAGAATTCTTAAAACATGTTTCAAAATTATTTTTCATAGAATACTTTTTGTATTTGATGAGTGAAAGAATCGGATAAAGAAGACCTGGTTTGTTCTGAGACCTCTGGAGAGTTTTTTTTTCAAGCAATTCTTCATAAAATGAAGAACATCATAGTATCCTCTTCATCTGACTGCCATAAAGCAACAGTAATCGATCCATATATTTACTTACACTCACCGGCCACTTTATTAGGTACACCTGTCCAACTGCTCGTTAACACTTAAT